>NC_057807.1:396127028-396291143 GCF_018294505.1 Triticum aestivum
GTGGGCTGGGCCGGCGCTAGCTGCTGGGCCGGCCAGGCCGCACAGGGAGGAGGCCCAGTTAAGTTTCTCCTCTTTTTCTGTTTTCTAATTTTTCTGACATTTGTTTTGATTTAATTAAAATATTAAATCATTTTATTACCTTATGCCAGTTTTTGCAGGAGCTAGCTATATTATTCCAGAGCTCCCCAACAGGTGGCATAGTTTTTGGACATATATTAATATATATAACTAATATATTTCCGATGCAAATATTTATGCATTAATTCCAAATGCCCAAAATAAATACCTATGAGCTCTAAAAAATATTGGTTTGATTTTTATCTTTGTCCAATATTTTCAGAGAGCAACATGAGCATTTTCTTGGACCCTTTTGGAGAAATTTTTATTTGGGTCATTTTCAAAAATGATTCTGAGGTTTCCACCAATCCTCATTTCAAATTTAAATGAAAATTTAGACATGATGCACAAATGACTAGCTAGTCTAGGTCATACCAGACTAGGGATGTGACACGAGAGTCAAGCGTAGGGTAAGATGAAGAGGGGGACGCAACTAACACAAACTTCATGATCCAGGTTGCAGCTCAAAAGGGCATTGATTCAATCACCATCATTGTCTCGAAATCTTGCTCTGAGAACTCCAACTAATTAACATGACAACGAGAGGAAAGGGAAGACTCTAAAAGAATCGTTCTTCTCAAAGATCGAACAACTTAGGACCAACTCACGGGGTGAGTCATTGAATCATCTCTTGAGCTGAGACACGAAGCATACATCTAGAGGGAGGGAGTGAAACAGATGGCGGAGGTTCACTAGGTATGCAACAATTCCTTACTTGAGAAGGTGGTGAACAGTTGTCAACGTAGCTTGGAGTTGAGTTTCCATGATACCATAACGAGACATCTAGGAGGAGCGTGATTCGCAGAATTATTACCCTATGTGGAAAAAAGAATTACCTTTGATATAGAGATCATTGAGACTCTCTATACCAGCCTAGGGCAATCTCGAGCGATCGCTTGGAGGAGTTCGGTAGAATGGCATACTCGGACTAGTATGGATGATGTGGATTACCTTGTTGAAGACAATGCAATGGATGATTTTGCTTATCATCGGAGATGGATGGAACCCATTGTAGGACCATTTGAAAATGATCCTGATTAGTAATTACTGAGAAGGGTAGTCCATGGTAGGGTGGCACAATGGCGGTGCAAGCTGGGAACAAAATACAAATGATGGGAATGATTCTAGTAACTGGGGAGAAGCTCAATAGTAGAGAGTAAGCCCACTATTGAAAAGTTATAGCATAACCGAGGGAACTGAGAACAATCCCAGTTAATACCGGTGATAAAACCTAGAGCTTGCGCGTGCTCTCAGGAACTTGAGCATTTCCATATTCGTCAAGGTTTTACCAATATGCTTGTCAAGGATCCTGGCAATACAACATACTACCATGAAGAATACCAGTGGATGACGCAGATGCAAAAGAGGATAACACCTTCTCAGATTTCACCTTAGCAAGGCCAAGGAATCAGAAATCAGGATGATCGACCGAGAGAAATTTAGCACTCTACTACTAATGTTCTCCTTGATGTGCCAGCATAACCCATTCATTGAAATGGTTTAGTATCTAGAACATCAAGTAACAGGTTGGACTTCGGGGGCTCAAGAATCCATAAGGAACAACTACCGGAGTAAATTCTACGAGATCCTTATGGGGAGGTGGCAAACTTCCTCAAACAAGATACTACAATAATAGGTCTTCCGGTTGGGTGTGTTGGCCACGACATCTACTTACCAGATTACAGAGAGATTAATATTATATTTCGTGGGAAACATTCCAACCATCATATCTACCTGAGATTCAGATCCGGTTGGTGTCAGAATATTCCAGACTCATCAAGTCTAGAAAGAAAAATGAAAGTTTGCAACACAAATCGATGAGATGATGTTGCGAGATTCTCGGGGGGATGGACTACGATAGCAAGCTCCAAAACATGAGCTGGTTCTGCTACAGACATGTGAACACGCTGTCTCAGACAATCATGACCACATAGTAGTCTTATAATAAAACACTACCGAGTTCAGGTGGGGAACCATCAACAAGGATATCGAAGTCCTTGCATAAGTCTTGCTCTTAAGAAGGAACTTCTTCTCCTTGAACAAATCAATCAGTAGCTTGGTATGCTAGGGATACATATGGAATGAAGGTAGCTAGTCTCACAAACCAATGTATACTTCGCACATGCATGACTAACTTGGGATGATTCCAGAGGTGGCAACATTGACTTTCTCGAGTTCACGGAGGCAACTTGCACCATATGCACATGAACTAGAGGAAGTCACTTTTTTTCATCCGAGCATATGCTTCATGAACGGAACACGAAGATAATGCTTATATAGTTTCCAATACTAGCTGGATGTTCAACACGAATCATGGAGAAGGTAGTAATGTTACTGATGGGCTCAACAACAATTCATCCAGGTTTCCATGAAGATGGAATTCCATAAATATGTAAATAAATGATAGCATTGGTCAGACCCAAAAGATATAATGGTGTATGCTCGAGGGATCAACAACGAGTAAGACAACATTACGAACATCGTTGGTTCTGATTTGATTGGATGATAGCCCATACTCAAATCAAAGTTTTGATATGACAATAGATCCAACAACTGATCACAGGGACCAATCGATGAACATATCATCTCTCTTCAACACACACAAATATATCCCTTCAAATGGACTAAGCTGGCAAGCTTTTATCTTCCAACTCTCCAAGTTGTTGTTTAGCTTCACCAACTAGCTCGGGGTATCCGTCACAGATTCTTGGAGAAAGGGTGGTTTACAAGTAAATCAACTTGATCACGAACTCAACATAGCGGTCAGGTGACAACCTGGTGGTACTTCCAAGAAGATATTCGGCAAACCACGAACCACCAATATTCTACTAAGCTCAAGAACAATCTTGCTTTTAGGGCAAGATGATATGATCAAATAAGCCAAGGGATTGGCATAGCCCTAGCTCATTGGTCGAAAGGTGCACCAAAAATAAGGACTAGGTAGCACGATCAACCTTAGGGTGATGATTCAATAATCAACATGCCAAGAATGAGGTTGTCGTCCATTATTCACTAGGCAACATGATTGCTAGGAGTATTGATTTCACACATCATAGTTCACCTGTCAGCATTTCGGTTGCAACAACACGGGAACCAAGAAATGAATAATGATGGTGAGAAGTATCACTATATCAAGAGTTCATAGAATGGTGAGAAATTCCCATGACAATCTTAATGTAAAGATGGTAATACTCCAAGGTAGAACAGAACAAAGGCTGGATTAGTATTTGATCTGCGGAGCACAACTGCTTCGACCTAATCTTGGATATGGACAAGGTACTGGAGTTTGTTTCTCCTAGTCATTCCGAAATAGAATGGCTTGACGGACCACAAGAGTAATAGGTATCGATGAATGAATGCACACATACTCTTGACTATCAATTGATAGACGAGGGTCAAAATACAACTAAAGAGGGACAACTCAAAGGAATATATAACTTTCTGAGTTGTGGATGCATAGATTGGTATGTCGAACGAGTTCAACATATTTCTTCCGAATAACCCATGCAGAGAAGGTTTAACTGGCAGAGTAACAACATAGAATCAAAAACTTGTCAAGAGCACTCTGATTGTGATCTTTCGGTTCAGCGAGGAACTTCTGCCATAAGCACTTCATGGTACTTGGAAGAAGGAAATACCACGGACCTCGAGGACTAATGCAAAGGTTATTAATATCCTAAAGGAACTAGCAAACACTATCAACATGAAGTAAGTGGAGTGAATCTCAGGATCAAAAACCCAGGAGTAGAAAACCTACTACTAAGATGGCATCACGAGATGCTTTAGAGAATGATGGCCAGAATCATCGCACTAGGAACACATAACATGGCTATATTACTAGTGATCCTCTAAGACACCTAGGGGCATAATAATAACTCCAACATATACGTCGAGGTAATAAAGTACTTCAACTCAGCAATTAGTGTGATTAACCTAGACTATTTAGAAAGCTGGGATGACTCGGATAGCATAACGGCTATAAATGCTCAAAGGATTTGAGACATCTTGCAAAAATGGTGGCATAGCCACTCGATCATCATAATATCAAGGTTTTGAGATCAACTATCAATACACGAAGATAGTAGGAACTGAAGTGAGGCCGAGAGGGTCAATTAAGGATCCCAATGAGTCATAGTAACTTTTCATGGATCACAAACATAGAACTCAATTCCTTAGGATGGCTTCAATGAGACAACCCACCATGTACTCCAGCATGGTCTCTCACCGCTACCTTTACCAAATCGTGTTCACACACTTTGCTCACACAGTAGGACATGTTCATCACCATTCCAATTCATCCCCGGTGAATCAGACCTGACCCAACTCTAAGCAGTAGACGCCATGACAAACAAGCATGAATGAGTAGGCACAACAGGGCTCAAACAACTCTTACTCATGCTAGTGGGTTTCATCTATTTACTGTGGCAATGACAGATCATGCAGAGGAAAAGGGGTTCAACTACCGCAGCATGTAATAGATGAATCGTTCTTGTCCTAATGCAGTAAAAGAGAGCGGGAGCGAGAGAGTGGGATTGTATCGGAATGAACAAGGGGGTTTTTATTGCCTAGCACTTCGGAAGATAGTAATAGCTCTTCATCGGTGTCATCAAACTCATTGTCGGAACACATCTACTGAAGGGGGACAATTACCGGCAAACAAGGAAGAATACAATCAATGCAACGCACAATATGATGCATGATCATGACATGGCAATATGTTGTGGTTTGAGCTAATGCAACTAGCAGCAGGTTAAATGAAGTTGGTTTGAATCTAAGATTCAAATTCAAACTCCATATATGACATTTCAAATGCCATTAATTCAAATTGATGTATACAGCAGCTTTAAGTTGTTCAAACATGCATGATAATGCCATAAACAGATTCTTTGGACTTTTATGATCATTTTTCATATATAATTTATTTCATTCTGAGTTACGGTTGATTTTATATGAATTTTAGAAGTTTATAACATTTTCTGAAATAAATAAACCATTTAAGATTTATTTAAATTCCAGAAGAATTACTGCGTCAGCATGATGTCACTATGATGTCAGTGGTCAACAGGGCCAGTCCAGGTCAAACTGACCAGTGGGTCCCGTGTGTCAGTGACTAATTAAACTAACCTAATTTAATGAGCACTAACCTAGGTTAAACTAATTAAGTTTAAACCTAAACTAGATTAATTAGCCATGCGGGGCCCGCATGTCATAGACCCAGGGAAGGTCAAATCCCTTGGTCAACCGGGGCTAAACCGCCGGTGGCAGCAGACGCGGCGGAAGGGCTCGGGGTTGCTCCTCCGGCGCCCAATCGAGCAGTGGAGGGCACACGCGGGGAGCTGGGGCTCGCCCACATCCAGGGCGGCATGCGGCGGTAGCGGGGACGGCCGAAGCTCGCCAGAAACGAGCTCGGAGCGGCACCGGCGTTCGGGTGTTTGTGGCTATGGGGCTGCAGTGGCCGTGGCAGCGCGTTCATGGCACCTACAACAGCTAAGCGAGGCGGCGAGCATGTTGGACACGATGCCCGGGCCATTTGGTTGCTGGGGCCGCGTCAGCGGCAGGCGCAAGCAGCGGTGGTACGGTCGAGCTTGGTGCGGTCGCTACGTCATGCGACGAAGAGAATGGACAGGGGGAAACGGCCAGTAGCTCACCACGGTCACGACGAGCGGGTCGGCGAGGTCGGGGAGGAGCTAATGATGACGGGAGGTCGCCAGCGATCTCGGCGGCCGAACGATGAAGACGAGGTCGGGGGCGGCGTTTTGAGTCGTCCGACGTTGAGTGAGTCGACGGGGAGGACGAGGGCATCGAGGCGGAGGCCATGGACACGTCGGCGAGGCGAAGGAGGGCCTGTGGCCGTGGCTATGGCGAGCGGTGGCGACAGCGACGCTCGGGTGTGTTCGGGAGAGAGGCATGGAAGGGGATGGGTTGAGGGAGTGCGAGAGGGGGTTCCAGGGGGGTGCGTGGCGCCACCCAAAGAAGCCAGGGCGAAGCGGCAAGCAGGAGGTGGCCGGGCGTGCGCCGGCGTGCGTCGGCCACGCGCCCATCCTCCTGGCAAGGAGGAAGACAATAGGTTTGGGGCCAGGTGGGCTGGGCCGGCCACTTGGGCCGCCAGGTGGCTGCACAGGTGAGGTAAGCCCAGGTAAGTTTCTTTCTCTCTCTCTCTCTCTCTTCTTTTGTTTCAGTTTTCTATTTTTCTGTAATCTTTGTGGCTTTTCTAAAAACACCTAGACCATTTCAAAAATCACCAAACTGCACATGCCCACTATATAGAATATATCCAACATGAAACATTTCAGTTTAGGATTATTTGGGCATTTAAAATATTTACTAACATTTAAATGCCCAAATTCAAATAGCATACGATTTAATCTAGTGACCTTTGGATGACCTAGAAATTTGTGCACCATTTTTGTCAGAGGTTCTAGACCAAGGCAAAAATGATGAACATTTTAGAAGGGCATTTTGGGTTCATTGAAAATGATTTTAGTAAACCCTAGTTGGTTTAAGGGGGGTGCTGGGGGTTCTATCATCCCCATTTCAAGTTTCTGAGAAATTTAAACATGATGCAACACCAGATGCTAGCACTAAGCAGTACCAGAAGCAAGGGATGTGAGAACCGTATTTTCTTTCTTGCACACAGGCCGCTGTACGTACGTGTACATGCTACGTGCGCGCCTCTACTATAACAGGTGCGCACCTCTACATCCACCAGTATGTACGTACACGTTCACGACCAGAATGAAAACACTACGTACGCTTCGACCAGGTAGGTCCCGACTGTCAGGCACTTCCTTGTGTGCGAAGATGTAGCTGGCGGGTCCCAGCAGTTAGGGGAGCGAATCGTTTTCTTTGTTGCCCGGGCGCACTTCCTTGCGTTCGAAGATGTAGCTGGTGGGTCCCAGCAGTCAGGGGGCGAATCATTTTTTTCGTGAAATACGGTGGCCCGTCCGGTGGGTTCCCGCTGTCAGGTGGAGGAATAATTATTTTGCGCGTAATGAGGAGGCACTTCCTTGCAGCTGCCGTGGACCCAGCTGTCAGCCTCTCCACGTACAGTACTCTTTCGATGGAAGTCGGTCGTTGACTACATTAACCATGCCGCGTCGAGAGCACCACAGCGGTGGACGACGGCGAGGCGTAGGAAGGGGACGACGCGGAGCTGGGGAAGATGCAACAGTGGATGCCCACGCGAAGAGGAGTACGGGGGTTCACTGGTTCGGCTGCGGTGTGAGGCTGCCGTCGCCGCAAAATAACAGGGTGTGTGGGAGAGTAGAGGGATGGCCTGGCTAGCGGTGGGAGTAGTAGGGGGCGGTGAGGCCTCCGCGACATCACAGCCAACCATGGGAGGCAGGAGCATGCGGCACGACCGGCGCCGCTTTTGTCACCTGACGCACGAAGACCAGAAGTTGACGAAGAAGCACTATGGCCATTGGATGGACATCATACGGTCACTGGAGCTAGAATCATTCATATTGACTAAGTTGAAAAAGCCCTCCATCCCCGTCAACTTAGTAGGCCCACAAGTCAGCCTCCCACCAAGGTGAGTCCCAGCTAGCAGGGGGAGTATTCATTTTTTTGTGCGTAATAAGGAGGCACTTCCGGTGGGTCCGAGCTGACAGCGGGGGGAACGTTTTTTCGTGAAATACAGATGCCCTTCCGGTGGGTCCCAGCTATTAGGTGGAGGAATCATTATTTTGCGCATAATAGGGAGGTATTTTGCTGTGTGAGCCTCTACTGTCAGCCTCTTCCAATGGCTGTTGTTTGTTGACCATGTTGACCTCGCCGCACCAAGCGCTCAAACGCGGTGGACGAGGGCGAGGCTCAGGAAGAGAACCACCCAGAGCCGGTGAAGCCATCGCAGTGGATGCCCATGTTGAGGGGAGTACAATCGCTGACTGGTCGACTACGGGGTGAGGCTGACGTCGCCGGCAAATTACAGGATGTGTGGGTGGTTAGAGGGATGGTCTGGCGGCAGCACAGCCAGCCACGGGAGGAGGGAGCAGGCAATCCCATCGGCGCTGGTTTGGGCGGCTAGAGCACGAAGATCAGAGATTGAAGAAGCACGGTGGTCGTTGGATGGACATCCAATAATCACTGATGTGTGTTGACTAAGTTGACAAAGCCTTGCGTACACGTCAAAAAAATTTAGGACAGTGTCATCGTCAACCTAGTAGGCCCAGAAGTCAGCCTCCAAATCTGTGGAAAACAGCATACAGCCCATTAGCCATTATTTTCTATAATTTGCAGCCCATTTTCTAATTCTTAAGGATATTTGAAGCCCATATTATTTTTATTAGCATTACAGACCATATATTCTGGGCACTGCAAAAAAATTCAACAAAATCTTGCATATTTCGGTGGGGTCCGAACTCTTTTAATCACGAAATTTCTAGTCACGTTAAAAATAATTTTCAAAAAGTTATATCAAAATAAAATTCAAAAAACGATTCTCCGCAAAAAAATGAATGAAATTTAGAATCTTAACTAGCAAGATGCCTGTTCGCTGCACGGAACATGAAGATGCATTTGTATGAGTAGTTTATCTTGTGGGAGAAAAGATGATATTTTAATGTAATTGCCAGTTGGCTTTGGTTTTTATACGAGTAGAGAGTAGAGAAATCCTGAAAAAATGATATTTTAATGCAATTACCGGTTGGCTTTGGTTTAAAATTTTACAGCCCATTTCTTACAACTTATAGCCCATTTTCTGGGGAAACCCATTTCTTACTACTTACATCCCTCCTCATCTTGAAAGATTTGCAGCCCAGCAGGGCTGAGAAAAGCAAGTTGGCCACGGTTTTGGTATTCTCAAAAAAAAAACTGGGCTAGCCAATTTCAGAAAGAAAAAATATATTAACTGGGCTCATCATATGCTTAATAAAAGCGTAAGCGTGGGCTAGACGGGCAACAGCCCCCGAATAGCGCGCAGTTGAGCTCCATCTCTGAAACTAAAAAACAACTGGGCAAGCTGCTGGGTCCCTGGTGTTTTTCGCTCGTTGTGTAATTTTCTCGTTTATTGACTACATTGACAATGGCATGGGACCTAGTTATCAAACAATTAGGAGGAAGTATTTTTTGGCTTGTAATAACAACGCACCTGCTTGCGAAATGCAATGACCATAGTGGGTCCCTACTGTCAGCCTCTCCACGTATAGTCATCTCCTGATTCCTCTTGGTTATTGACCATGTTGACAATGCCAGATGGCGGTGGGCACAACGAGCGAACCAAGGCGGAGAATGATGGCAAGGCCTCGGACGGGAACGAACAGCAGCCTAGGAAGATTCGGCAGTGTAGTGGCATGTGGAGGGGAGTACGAGGGCAACAACTTGCAACTCAAGCATACAAATGGTACAAAAAGCCCAAGGATTAATTGTTCATCAAATTTTTAGAAAAAACCCAGATTGAACATGACAGTAACATCTAACCCAACCACTCTTTTTTGCAGTAACAAACAAATGGACCGGTTTGATCCATAAAATCAACATCCTGTGCAAAAAAAATTATTTCAGGATGACTACAACTTGTTGTAAATAGAAGCCGAGCACGTTTAGAAGCCCATTTGTCCACCTGAAACTTCTTTTCTTGCTGTTCAACATGTCCATCCGTAAGAAATCTCTTGTGGTAAAAATTAAGCCTCATGGACAATAGTAACCTCGCATTAAACAGGAAGAATGTGACAAAGCTTCTGTTTGCCTGGTTGGATGCATATCGTTCCATCTTTATTGTCCTTAAACGAATGTCATGATAACTGAGAAAATCCTTGTGCTTATTACGCCACCGATTGGTTATATGTTTTTCTCCATGTGGTTCTGCCTAAGTAGACATGAAGATTGAAAACAGTTAAGGTCTGAAAAAAGAGTATGTCGAAAGAATGACAGCTGAACAGTTAATTCTAGTACAATATATACGGGCTTTCAATGTGCATGAAATCATCACCTCTATGTATAAATTCTCCAGAGATCGAAAGCATCGTAGCAAGCTAAGAATTATGTCCAGATCAAAACTATACATTCTGATATATATGATCTTGATAGAATCCAGCAGCATTGATAGGCTATCAATGGATGAACTCTTCATTGAGCATATAACATAATATTAGTACCCAAAGTGTACTCCGAGATGATATAAAACTTATGCACACAAATGAAAAATGCAGCATATGATTACAAATGTGTAGATGATAACATACTGTCGGCGTTCTGGGAACGGAGGTCCCCAGACTTGCCTGCCTGCGACTTTCGGCATGGCTCAAGTGGTGGCCTAGTGCGGCCCATCTTCATCGACTCAAGCTCAAGACCCTTGCGAGGGGCCAAGCCTCGCAGGGCGGACGACAGGAGGCTTCCTCAGGAGCGGCCTCGCCAGGAAACCTCGCGAGGAGGCGGAGAGATCAAGGCAAGGGTACCTCACGAGGTGCTCGTGACACAAGCCATGACTATCAAGACCAGGCGGGCGCCAGGCGGGCGTCAACCTGTGCAGTATCCTTGTTTCCTCTTTGGTGCAAGGGGGGCAAGCACAGACCAAGGCATCAGGCAAAGGTTGTCATTCCAGTGCAACAGGACCAAGAACAGCAGAGCGGCAGGACGGAGGTCACCGTGGAGCCCAAGACGGTGTCATCGCCAGTGCCTTTGGCAGTCGAAGACCAGCTTTAGTCAGGATAATCTGTACTAGATGTTCCCCTTCAAAATGGCCGTTGTTGGTGCCCTTCCCACTCAATATTTGGGAAGAGGACTGTCGGAGTAATAGGCCACGGGTAGGCTAACCCGAGCCCCTGAACCTTCCAAGACGTCGGTACGAGCCGCGCCCCTCAAGACTCCATGATAAAGAGCCACCTTCTGGGAGTCGGCGGCAAGGCCGCCGACTGCCCCTCACGGCCGAGTCCCAGGGACGACTTCGAGAGGAGCCGACTCTTAACTGACGACTTCCAGAGAATCCGGCTATGGGGAGTCGGCCCGCGACTCCAACCACCTCCTGCCTTCGCCATGATGGACAGGACGGGGTACGGTCACCGCGTGGCCGCCCCTGCCCCGCTTACGAAGGGCTGGTGTCGGTGTCAAAATCGGCGGATCTCAGGTAGGGGGTCCCGAACTGTGCGTCTAGGCGGATGGTAACAGGAGACAAGGGACACGATGTTTTTACCCAGGTTCGGGCCCTCTCGATGGAGGTAAAACCCTACTCCTGCTTGATTAATATTGATGATATGGGTAGTACAAGAGTCGATCTACCACGAGATCGGAGTGGCTAAACATTAGAATCTAGCCTATGGTATGATTGTTGTTCGTCCTACGGACTAAAACTCTCCAGTTTATATAGACACCAGAGAGGGCTAGGGTTACAAAGAGTCGGTTACAATGAGAGGCGATCTTCATATCATATCGCCAAGCTTGCCTTCCACGCCAAGGAAAGTCCCATCCAGGCACGGGACAGAGTCTTCAATCTTGTATCTTCATAGTCCAGGAGTCCGGCCAAAGGTCATATTCCGGCCATCCGGACACCCCCTAATCCAGGACTCCCTCAGTAGCCCCTGAACCAGGCTTCAATGACGATGAGTCCGGTGCGCAAGTTGTCTTCGGCATTGCAAGGCGGGTTCCTCCTCCGAATATTTCATAGAAGATGTTGAACACCAGGGTAGTGTCTGGCTCTGCAAAATAAGTTCCACATTCCTTCGTAGAGAGAATAATATTTGTATTAATCGGATCTGCTGACGTATTCCATGGCGTGACATCATGCCACAGCCAGGCTCTTTATTTATTTCATTGTTCCACCTTAGCGCGTTTAGCGAGGCGGTTTCCTTGGCACGTCTTGTCAAAGCAGAGATCGTGTCCCCTTATTCCGGGATTCTCATCAATACGGGTGTGGGTAACCCAACCACGCCATTAACCGCGGCGCTTGGGGGATAAGCAAGTTTTATTAGGCCGGAGGGGGGCTCATAGTGTTGGCCGCCCATATAAGGGGATAAGAATCCGCCCTTTCCATTCACGCCCTCTTCCTCCTCTGCTTATCTGTCCCTACGCGCTCGAGCTCCAGTGCCCAAGCCCGCACTTCCCACCTCAACCTTCTCCAACCATGTCAGGAGCGGGAGGTAGATGGATGGCCTCCTCCGTCACGGAGGGACAAATCAAAAACCTGAGGAAGGCCGGATACTTGTCTAACAACATCGCGCACCGGCTCCCAGATGCGGGGCAACTCATCCCCACCCCCAGGCCCCATGAGAGGGTTGTTTTTCTTCCCCATTTCCTCCGTGGACTGGGTTTTCCTCTTCACCCGTTTGTCCGGGGGCTCATGTTCTACTAAGGCCTGGACTTCCATGACCTGGCCCCGAACTTCATCCTCAATATCTCGGCGTTTATCGTCGTGTGTGAGGCCTTCTTCCGTATCCAGCCCCACTTTGGCCTATGGCTAAAGATCTTCAGCATCAAGCCGAAGGTCGTGCAAGGCCGACAGGCGGAATGCGGAGGTGCCATGGTGGGCAAGATAGCCAACATCACCTGGCTTGAGGGTGCCTTCGTGGAAACCATCAAAGGGTGGCAATCTGGGTGGTTTTATATCATCGAGCCGCGTGACCCTAAATGGGCAGCGGCCCCTGAATTTCGATCCGGCATCCCCACCCGGCTCACATCTTGGAAAGAGACGGGCCTGTCGTGGGGCAATCCGGAAGAGGCGACCGGACTCCAAACCTGCGTCCGAGACCTGGTGACCAAGAAGGTCAAGCTTGTCAACGTGGTCCAGGTCATGCTCTTCCACCGGATCCTCCCGTGTCAACAACGGGACTTCAATTTGTGGGAGTTCGACCCGGCCCGGCACCAGACTCTATCCCGGCTCTTCAAAACGAAGCACGAGGATGCCTGGAAGGTGCTTTTCAAAAGCTCCGAGGTCTTCCCTCCCGTCACCGAGGATCGCGGGTTCTGCGCCAAACATCAAGCCTCCAAAGTTAGCTTACCTTTAGTCCCTTACGAGATATCCGCATTTCATAGTGTGACCTTATGTGGGATCTAAACTTCCGTTCCTTTGACAAGATTGGAAGAGGACATCCGGATAGTTTGACTGTCCGGCCCCTTTGCCCGAAGGCCCAGTAGACGCACACTTAGCGAAGCTACTAGTTTCGGCACCCCATGTGGTGCCGTAGAAGAAGGCCAAGGAGAAGGCCACGGGGACCCGAAAGAGTTCCCGGCGCCCGGTGTCGTCGGATTTGCCCGACGCCTCCAACATGCCCTCCGCCTCCGAAGATGAGGAGGAGGAAGAAGAAGATGCCTCTCCCCCTCTAGCGGGGGGAGGAAAGAAGAGAAAGGCCGCCCCAACTAGGGAAGCCGGAGGGTCCAAGAAGGGGAAGCCCCTTCTGCCGGACTACGCCCCCGATGCCAAAGACGGCGAGGAGGACTGGCCTTCCAGGGTCAAGCCCCTGGCAAAATCGTAAGTGTCCGAACCCGAATGACTTACTGCACTCCTTTATTATTTGATAGCTTCTAACACCGAAGCTAATCATACAGTCCGCCCAGAGCTCAGCTTGGTGATTCGTCGAGCGGATCTCTGAATTCGTCGGATGTGAATAGCGCTTCACTTCCGACGGCCTCCTCCCCTCTGCCTACAGACGACACGGAGGTGGAGTCCCGTAGGGGACAAAACCAGGAGGAGGTGGTCCTGGAAGCGCCACAAGGCGACCTTCCGGACTCCCAACCCAAAGGGGGTAAAACCCCGGAGGGATCTATGTCCGGCCCTGGGCCGGACACTGCTCCGGAACCATCAGTGGTTCCAGAGCCCGACAGGCGGTGCCTTCACAAGTAGGGCAAGTCCGCGACGCCAGCGACTTCCGTCCACCCGGAGGCGCCGGACAATTTGCTGGAGGCGCTCAATGGCGCCTCTATCGATGAAGAACACCGCACTGTTATGAGTGCGGTGATTCAGAAGGTTCAGTCCGCCAAGAGCGGGCTGACGGAAGCCTGCACAAGCCTGTTAACGGGCTTTGAGGTATGTGTTCAAAAACATATATAAAAAATGTTACCGCATAGACAGTAGCCCCTGATGCTTAGTTCGGTGTTCGGAAAGAAAAGCCGAACTGAGTATCTTAAAAGATATACGCAGGAGTCTAATAGAAATATGTCAATATGGGAATGCAGGCTGCGCTGCTGTCCTCTGCCGCACTGACTGCAGAGGTCAATGCATTGAAGGAAAGCCTCGAGCGGTCCGAGAGCGAGCTCGGCCGTACCAAGAAGCAGCTCGAGGACAAAGAGGGTACGTAGTACCTCCTGTAAATGTATATAGAAATACTTGGTTGCATAATAATAACAGGACCAACGTTAATGTTGCAGGAGCCATGACTGAGGTGGCAACCCTGAAAGAGGCGGTCTCCAAGGCCGAAAAGTGCGGCCTTGGAGCGTGACGAGCGAGAGAAGCAGGAGGCGTGGGTGGCGGAGGTGCGGCAACAGCTCCAGGCTCTCGTGGAAAAACATGAGAGTTTGGAGCGTCACTCGAAGACTCGAGAGTCCGAGCTTGCCTTGGCTCTTGAGAGTGCCAAGACCGCTAAGGCCGAAGCCCAGAAGGCCCTTCAGGAGATCGAGGCGATGAAGAAGATAGCGGCGGGTAAGGCATTCTTTATGCAAAGCAAAAATATAAAAGTTAATTATCTGCTACTTACCCGAATCCGGAGATCTCCAGGAGCGTTTGCCGATTTGCCCCATAGTGTGTCTGATGCCGCCGCATACTACCGAGCCGAAGAGGGGAGCTCGATGGAAAAAGTGTTCTGGTCTCAGTATGCTGAGGCCGAACATCTGGTGCCCCTGAGCGACCAGCTGAAGTAGCCGGTTGAGCTCCACAAGGTGGCCGAACAGGCCATGAAGGGCCTCATAGCTCGGCTGTGGCCTGGAGAAGTCATGCCTGGGAGCTACTTCGGTCTGGTGCGGAGGATGGTGGACGCATGTCCGTGGACTGAGGTCGTCAAGCGCTCCGTTTGTATTGAAGGTGCCCGTGGGGCCCTTGCCCGTGCTAAGGTGTACTGGGGCAAGCTAGACGCGGAGAAGCTGTTGATGGACGCGCCACCGCCGGGCAAGGAGTATCATACGCCCGAGATGTATTACAATGGCGTTCTAAAGGGTGCCCGCCGCATAGAGGATGAGTGCTCCAAAGATGTAGTTTTTGAGTAAACTCTCGTTTGTTATCCTGTACGCTGAAGCTTTGTTCATGTGCGTTAAGCAATGCTTGTTAATTTAAAATATTACCTTATGTGCGGCTGTTTATCAATTCTGAGAGATGCAAGTCGTCGGCTTCGACCCCCATGCCACGAGTGCTGGGGTGTTCGGGATAAACCTGGGCGCTCTTGTTCCCATTCTTGGGTCCATGTAGGGAGGCGTTCAGCACAGCGAACCAGGCCACGGACTTATAATGCTTTATCACTCTCACTTAGCCATAGAATTCTATAATTTTAAATTTCGGCGAAGCCCCTAGTATTCGGGAGACCGACTTCGGGGCCCTATCCACGCCTAGGCTGGATAAGTCCGGTTCCTCGCTTGAAGCGGCATAAGTCTTTAAGGACTCGAAAAAACCTCGCAAACAGCGACCGGTCTCTCACACTATCATGACAGTCAGTTTTAGCTTTCTCTACTGAGGTGTTAACCCATCTCAACTGGGGCACAATCGCAGTAGTTCTCCCAGTGCTACCTTAGCCAACAATGCGGAACGTAAGGTACCAAAACATGGGAGCCGGGCAAACCCAACTATTGACCAAAGACATGATTCGGAGCCGATGCATATAGTGTTATAAGTTCGGGGTGCCGCACTTGTTAGAGTGTTCGGTCTTCTCACACCATGTTATGCGGTTTTGTAAGCCCCTGGTGTATTATCCGTACCGAAGTGTACGGTTGCATAGTGTAATGAGTGAACATATTTGCATATAAAAATAGATAAGTACAATAATAGGCAAGAGCTATGTATTGTTTATTAAAAAAGGGCTGCTGCGAAAGCAGAACGATACAAAAAGTGTGGTAAGCAAGAGGTGGGAGTATTTGACATATTCCCCTTCAGGGGCAAGCTGCGGGATTGTAAGAGAAACAGGTATTAAACTCGTTATAGAGACCACCTTGACTTTTGACGTAGCTTGCTTCCTCCCTGGCTATTGCATCATTGGTTCGGTGATAGTATTGCCGGACAGGCCTTCCGAATAGTTGGGTCCTAAAGTGTGTGAAAAAGGAAAACGGCGAAATAGGGAGCCCCCTAGTGCGGTTAAGCCGCATTCTGGGCGTGCCGTTGTTGTGCCCCTCCCCTTATGCCCATGGTATCTATAAGGCGTAATTATGTACGCGTGGTACCAGCATTGCCTTTTGGCGGGGGCTGGGGTTGGGGCCGCACTGCTATGCTTGCTCGAAACGTGCCAGCCGGATTTGTTGTAAGTTACTTCAGGCTCGCTTGAGGTTGTCTGAACGTTTAGCACCTGGATTGGAGAACTGCCTTGAGAGGCTACTCTGTACTTCCGCCGCCAGGGCCGTCGTGTGCTCCTCCATTCGGAGAGAGCGTTCGGTGTTTCCATTTAACGTGATGACTCCGCAAGGTCCTGGCATCTTGAGCTTGAGATATGCGTAGTGCGGCACCGCATTGAATTTTGCAAATGCGGTTCGTCCGAGTAGGGCGTAATAGCCGCTGCGGAATGGGACTATGTCGAAGATTAACTCCTCGCTCCGGAAGTTATCCGGTGATCCGACGACCACCTCGAGTGTAACCGAGCCTGTATAGCTGGCCTCTACCCCTGGTATGACACCTTTGAAGGTTGTCTTTGTTGGTTTAATCCTTGAAGGATCGATGCCCATTTTTCGCACTGTGTCCTGGTAAAGCAGGTTCAGGCTACTGCCGTCGTCCATTAGGACTCTGGTAAGGTGAAATCCATCGATAATTGGGTCTAGGACCAGAGCGGCGAATCCACCGTGATGGATGCTGGTGGGATGGTCCCGTCGATCGAAAGTGATCGGGCAGGAGGACCATGGGTTGAACTTTGGGGCGACTGGCTCCAGCGCATAGACGTCCTTGAGAGCATGCATCCGCTCCCTTTTGGGGATGTGGGTTGCGTATATCATATTCATCGTCCGAACTTGCGGGGGAAATCCCTTCTGTCCTTTGTTGTTCGGCGGCCGGGGCCCCTCCTCGTCATCGCTATGTAGCCGCTTGTCTCTGGTCTCAGCGCTTATCTTGCCTGCCTGCTTGAACACCCAACAATCCCTGTTGGTGTGATTGGCTGGCTGTTCGGGGGTGCCGTGTATCTGGCACGAGCGATCAAGTATCCGGTCTAAGATGGATGGGCCCTGAGGGTTTTGTTTGAATGGCTTCTTTCGCTGACCCGGTTTAGAGCCTCTGAATCCGGCATTGACTGCCGTATCTTCAGTATTGTCACTGTTAATGCGGCGCATATGTTTGTTGCGGCATGACCTGTCGTTTTTATCCTTGGTATCCGAATTGTCGGGGCTCTTGCTTATGTTATTGCTACGAGCTAGCCAGCTGTCTTCTCCTGCGCAGAAGCGGGTCATGAGTGTCGCGAGGGCTGCCATAGACTTCGGCTTTTCCTGTCCTAGGTGTCGGGCAAGCCATTCATCTCGGATGCTGTGCCTGAAGGCTACGAGGGCCTCGGTGTCCGGACAATCGACTATTTGGTTTTTCTTGGTCAGGAACCGTGTCCAGAATTGTCTGGCCGATTCCTATGGCTGTTGGATTACGTGGCTTAGGTCATCGGCGTCTGGTGGTCGCACATACGTGCCCTGAAAGTTGTCAAGGAATGCAGATTCCAGGTCCTCCCAACAACTGATTGACTCTGCTGGCACGCTATTAAGCCAATGTCGAGCTGGTCCTTTAATCTTGAGCGGGAGGTATTTGATGGCGTGTAAATCATCACCACGGGCCATGTGGATGTGAAGGAGATAATCCTCGATCCATACCGCAAGATCTGTTGTGCCATCGTATGATTCGATGTATACGGGCTTGAAGCCCTCAGGGATTTGATGATCCATTACATCATCTGTGAAGCATAGTGGGTGTGCGGCGCCCCTGTACTGGGCTATATCGCGATGCAGCTCGGACAAGCTTGTTCTGTTGTATTCGGCCGGGTCATACTTATTATGTCTGACGTGACGGCTAGCGTCACGTGAAGCGGGGCGCCCATGCGATCCGTATATCGATCTTGTTTGCCTTGCCTTATTCTCCAAGATGTCTTGCAGGTCTGTTGCATCTCCCCGTACTCTAGTATGTTTTGATCGGTGTCGGGGGGTGGCCTAGGTTGAGGGCCTGAAGGCCTCTATATCGCAGCCACGGGGTGGCTGATCGGGCGCATCGTACGCTGCTGATGTAGGTTTAGTTGCTTCCTCCTCAAGTTGGGGTAGCAGCCTGCACTTCGGGTAGCTCTTGGATGGGCGTTCTGGTTTATACTCTTCGGCCGCCAGGACTTCGGTCCATCTGTCGGCTAGCAAGTCTTGGTCAGCTCTCAGCTGCTGTTGTTTCTTCTTGAGGCTGCTTGCCGTGGCTACGAGTCTGCGTTTGAAACACTCTTGTTTGCCGGGATCCTCTGGCACGACGAATTCGTCTTCGTCGAGGCTTGCCTCGTCTTCAGAGGGAGGCATGTAATTGTGGTCCTCATCCTCTTTGTCGGCCGCTCTCTCATGAGGGCTGGCTCCTTCATCCTCCTGTACTGAATCCTGCTGGAGGGGGTTGTCTTCGGCACTGTCCGGCGTATTGTTATCTCCGGTGCCGGAATCGCCGTTTTTGCTTTGGCGGGACTTAGAGTGGCGCTGCTGACGTCGGCGCTTGGGTTGCTTCTTGGAGGGGTCATCCTCCGTTCTCTACTCGCCATCCCCCACTTTAGGGGTGTCCACCATGTATATGTCATATGACGAGGTGGCTTTCCAGCTCCCTATAGGTACTGGTTCTTGATCGTCTCCTTCATCGGCGTCCATGTCGTCGATGTCTTCGGAGTCAAAGTCGACCATGTCGGTTAAATCGTCGACAGTGGCTACGAAGTGGGTGGTGGGTGGGCTGCGAATTTCTTCGTCATCCGCATCCCAACCGTGTTAGCCGTAGTCCGACCAGGGCTCTCCTGACAAAGAGAGTGACTTTAACGAATTCAGGATGTTGCCGAAAGGTGAGTGCTGAAAGACATCCGCGGCGGTGAACTCCATGACCGGAGCCCAATCGGGCTTAATTGGAAGAGGTGCGGGATTTACGGTGTCCGGATCGGAGTCCGGCACCTTGGAGTCACGGGCCTTGCGAGGGACTAAGCTGGTATCCGGCTCTATCGCCGTAGAGATTGCAGTTTCCGGGGTGGCGTCTAACCGTCCGTCCCCGACTGGTGTAGTGGGCTCCGAGTTAATGGTCGGAGCGGACACCGGAGCGACGCTCTGGGCGTTGTCTGATGACAGAGCTAAATTGTGCCCATCATGACAGTGCGGCGCGCCCGGTTGTGGCTCGAATCCATCGAAGATCAAGTCCCCGCGGATGTCGGCCGTGTAGTTCAAGCTTCCAAACCTGACCTGATGGCCAGGGGCGTAGCTCTCGATCTGCTCTAGACGGCCGAACGAGTCAGCCCATAGTGCGAAGCCGCCGAATACGAAGATCTGTCCGGGGAGAAAAGTCTCATCCCGGACCGCATCGCGATTGATGAGAGAAGAAACCATCGGGCCTAAAAGGCGACGACACAGAGGAACTCTCAATGAAAGCACCAATGTCGGTGTCAAAACCGGCGGATCTCGGGTAGGGGGTCCCGAACTATGCGTCTAGGCGGATGGTAACAGGAGACAAGGGACACGATGTTTTTACCCAGGTTTGGGCCCTCTCGATGGAGGTAAAACCCTACTCCTGCTTGATTAATATTGATGATATGGGTAATACAAGAGTAGATCTACCACGAGATCGGAGTGGCTAAACCCTAGAATCTAGCCTATGGTATGATTGTTGTTCGTCCTACAGACTAAAACTCTCCGGTTTATATAGACATCGGAGAGGGCTAGGGTTACACAGAGTCGGTTACAATGGGAGGAGATCTTCATATCGTATCGCCAAGCTTGCCTTCCACGCCAAGGAAAGTCCCATCCGGACACGGGACGGAGTCTTCAATCTTGTATCTTCATAGTCCAATAGTCCGGCCATCCGGACACCCCCTAATCCAAGACTCCCTCACCTGGCATGGCTACAGTGCGTCGTACCGCTGGAGATCTCCATTCGGCGCGGCACTGTTGCCATGCATGTCCTGACCTCAGCCCCCATGGGCAGCGTGCTGTGCCCACGACGGCCTAACTCTACACCCCAGAGATGGCGGGTCCCGCCCGTCAGCAGGGGTACAGAAGAAGACAAGAGTGCCACAAGACGGACCCATTGGGAGTCGGCCAGCCCCTCTCACGGGCCCCACGCGCCATTAACCAGATGAGACGAGGAATGGCAACAGTGATCGTCCGTCAGGCGGTGGCACTATTGCCACGACCCCATGAACAAGCCAGCGTCATTAAAAGCACGGCTACAGTACCATGTTTGTCGGTGGGGCCCGCCAGTCGGCGGGCCCGAGCAGTCGGCGGAGAAGACGGCGGCCTGAGAGAGAGACGGCAGGTACCCGCATCCAGCCGGATTACCATTGTATCCCCGGGGGGCGGGCCTATATAAGCCCCCAGGGCACCCATGCAAGGGGGATCTCTCTTTCAGCACTAGACCAGATCATATAGGAAGGAGGGAGCTAGCCCTGCCCTCTCCTACCTCTAGGAAACAGCTCAAGGAGCAACCTTGTACTCACTTTGCCATAAGTGATCATGTGGAGACCCCGCAGAGCAGCAATAGGGGTGTTATCTCCACGGAGAGCCTTGAAGCTGGGTAAGATTCGCTGGCGTGCATGCCTTCGCCTCATCCCGTTTCTAGGCACCGGCGACGTTCTACTCGCTCCCACCATGATAAGCCATCCTTTGGCATATGTTGCACCCAAGCCCCGACATTTGGTACCCACCGTGAGGCAAGGTGCACCGTCGTCCGGAGACCTGCTCTGGACGGGAACCCTTTTCCTCCCTGGCGAGCGCAGCCAACCCGGCATGCCGGACGGAGTCTGCACCGATGCGCTGCACGACGCTGAGATCGCCTGCGCGGCCAGTTGCCTCGCCGAACTTGTCGGCGAGGTGCGCCTCTCTGACGAGCCTGCATCCGACGCAGGCACGGGCGGCCCCGAGAGCCTCCTCGCGGGTCTCCTCGACCAACTCCACGTGACCGGCGAGCCTGCTGTGGACCTGGAGTCCATAGGCTCCACCGACCCGACGCTGGTCGACTCCAACATCGCATCGCTCGATGCATTCCCCACCAGCGTGGTGGTCTACGACGAGCCGCTCCCTCGCGCGGAGAGCGGCAAAGCACCGTCACAGAGGTTCTCGTCCTCGATCACGGCGAGCATTCCGGTGAAGAAGCTCATGATCCACTTGACGCTAATCTACGAGACCTGACCGCGCCTATTCCGGGAGACGCCAACGCCGAGACGCTGGAGGCGCACCGCCTTCAGCTCGTCGAAGGCGCGAAGAAGCTGGCAAGCATGAGACGCTTGTCAGAAGCCTACCAACGTGAGATGGATCACGCTGTGGGCGGCTCGCCGGCCCCAACTGGGCCTAGCCGCCTAGGCGCGGTCCGGCAGCGCGGCGTGGCCATCGCCAACCTGTTCGGGGCTAATCGCCCCGTGTACGTCATGCCTGCGGAGAACATCCGCGCCACCCAGGCGTCGGCGGACGATCTAGATAACTTCGAGGGCGAAAAACGCCGCTTGATGACGGAGCGAGTCCAGCAGCTCCTTCACGCGGCTGCCAAGCAGAACGAAGCCGGCTGTCGCACGGAGGCGCCGCAACGACAAAACGACGACCTGCCTCCCCACCGAGATCAAGGCGCGACATCTCGGACACTAACTGGCGGTGCCCGCGGAAGGAAAGACAAGGATCCGGCTGTCAGCTACAGTCGGACTCGCATCACCATCGAGCACGACCAAGACGGCCGTCCCAAAGCAGTGGAACGGCGGGACGACTATTTGCCTCCTCCTCCTTGCAAAGAAAGGTGAGTCTCCCCGCCACCCGTTGAGCATCCGACTCTCGGCGACCGCCTTGGCCGCCGAGAGGGAGTCGGAAAAAATGACGCCCGCCACCGTTTCGACCGACTACACCGATCCCCGGCGCTGGAAGAAGAAGACGAGTTGGGCCCGCCCTGTTTCAGACCTCGCCCGAGACGAGCCCTTTTTCCAAAGGGTTCACGCTCCACCGAGACACGCCCAATTACACCGGCTCCGTGAAGCCGGAAGACTGGCTGGTTGACTACTCCACGGCCGTCAACATAGCGAATGGCAACAAGCGCGTTGCCGTAAAGTATGTTCCACTCATGCTCCAGGGCACTGCCCGGACATGGTTGAACAACTTGAAGCCCCACAACATCAACAGCTCGGTCGACTTCACCGAAGCCTTCGTCCGCAACTTCACAAGCACGTACAAGCGACCCCCCAAGCCTCACCGACTCTCCTTGTGCGTGCAAGGCCCCGACGAGTCCACTCGCGACTACCTCACACGCTGGGCCGAGCTTCGGAACTCCTGCGAGGGCGTGCACGAGGTGCAGGCCATCGAGTACTTCACTACCGGGTGTCGAGAAGGCACCCTCCTCAAGCACAAGCTCCTCTGCGATGAGTCGGAGATCCTCGACGAGTTGCTGATAACAGCAGACAAATACGCCACGGCCGACTCCTCCATGAAGGCAGAGATCCAAGTTAGCGCGACTGGCAAAGTCGCCCCTCAAGCTCCCAGAACTCCGGCTGGGGACGCTAGTCGGTGACAACAGTAGAATGATCACAAGTGCAAAGCCCAGCAGCCGGCTTCCAGAAGCAGTCAAGTTGCGACAGACGAAGACCAGCAGCCAGAGGATCAGCCTCCGACCAAGCGACAGAATGGCGGCAAGTCCAACTGGTTGTCGGCCTTCTCTTACGAGCAGACTCTGGATTGCCCCTGCAAGTTCCACAGCGGCGCGACACCGTCAAATCACACCACCCGAAAATGCCACTAGCTCACCAGAATCGCCAAGGGAGACGGTCTCCTGCCTCCCCCACCTGCTGGGCCGCCGCCTCCGCCACCGCCCCAGCAGCCGGCTATCAGGCCAGTCGGCGCAGTACAAGACGAGTACCCAGAAGAGCATGGAGCCTATGTGGTGTTCACCAGTGTGGCTGACGATCAACGCAGCAGACGGCTGCAGCAGCAAGAGATGAATGCAGTAGAATCAAGTACTTCAGAGTTCATGCACTGGTCCGAGAAGCCTATCAGTTGGAGCAGAGCTGATCACCCAGAGGTGATGCTGAGTCCAGGCTCCTACGCCCTGGTCTTAGGTGCCACCTTTGCCACGGATAGGCGGGCCGCTCGCTTCTCGCGAGTGCTGATAGACGGAGGCAGTAGCATCAATATCTTGTAGAAGGATACCATGGAGAAGTTAGGAATCAAGCAAAGATAGCTTCAGAGCAGCCGAACTGTGTTTCACGGCATTGTTCCTGGCCTTTCCTGCTCACCAATCGGCAAGATCCTGATAGACGTCCTCTTTGGGGACAAAGATCACTTCCGCCGAGAGCCAGTTTGGTTTGAAGTGGTGGACCTCGAAAGCCCGTACCATGCGTTGCTTGGCCGACCCGCTTTGGCCAAGTTCATGGCGGTCCCCCACTACGCCTACCTCAAGATGAATATGCCGAGTTCCAAGGGGATTCTGACCATAGCCGGCGACTACAGAAAGTCGTCCGCTTGCACGGCCAAAAGCAGTCGGCTAGCCGAGTCCCTGGTGATCGCAGGTGAGAAGCGGCTTCTTGATCGGGTTGTGGCGATGGCCGGCAAGCAGCCCGAGATGTCGCCTGACCCCAAGGAGTCCGAAGCTACAGGTTCATTCAAGCCGGCCAAAGAAACAAAGAAGATACCCTTGGACCCGGAACACCTAGAGAGGTACGCTGTCGTAGGTGCAAACCTAGACATCAAAAAGGAAGGCGAGCTCGTCGATTTCCTCTGTGAGAATCGAGACATCTTCGCATGGTCCCCTAAAGACATGCCAGGTGTACCGACAAAATTTGCCGAGCACAAGTTACATGTCCGATCTGATGTGAAGCCTGTCAGGCAGCCCTTGCGCCGCCTGTCAGAAGAAAAGAGAAGAGTTGTTGGAGACGAGATAGCCCGGCTCCTGGCAGCCGGCTTCATTATGGAAGTATTTTTCCCAGAGTGGCTAGAAAACCCGGTCCTGGTGCTGAAGAAGAACAAGCAGTGGCGGATGTGTATTGACTACACAAGCCTCAACAAAGCTTGCCCCAAGGACCCATTCGCTTTACCGAGAATCGATCAGGTGATAGACTCCACAGCCCGATGCGAGCTGTTGAGCTTCTTAGATGCATATTCAGGATATCACCTGATCAAGCTGAACCCGGCTGATAGACTGAAGACCGCCTTCATCACGCCATTTGGAGCCTTCTACTACCTGACCATGACGTTCGGCTTGAGGAATGCTGGCGCCACCTTTCAGCGTTGCATGCAGAAGTGCCTCCTCAAGCAACTCAGTAGAAACGCCCACGTCTACGTGGACGATGTGGTGGTGAAGACGGAAAAGCATGGAACATTGCTGGAAGACCTCAAGGAAACCTTTGAGAACCTTCGCCGATTCCAGATCAAGCTCAACCCTGAGAAGTGCGTCTTCGGAGTACCAGCTGGCCAGCTCCTTGGCTTCTTGGTCTCTGAATGCGGCATAGAGTGCAACCCTGTAAAGATCAAGGCCATCGAGAGGATGGAGGTACCCAGCCGACTGCTAGATGTGCAGAAGTTCACCGGCTGCTCGGCGTCCATCAGCCGATTCATCAGTCGGCTGGGCGAGAAGGCTCTCCCTTTATACTAACTCATGAAGAAGACGACCTTTTTCGAGTGGAACCCCAAGGCGTACGAAGCTTTTCTCCAGTTGAAGAAGATGTTGACTACTCCCCCCGTGCTGGCGGTTCCGACTCCTAAAGAGCCCATGCTCCTATACATTGCCGCCACCAGCCGGGTAGTCAGCACAGTCATTGTGGTTGAACGCAAGGAGGAAGGCAAGGCGCTACCTGTCCAGAGACCAGTATATTACCTGAGCGAAGTATTGTCGTCCTCCAAGCAGAACTATCCCCACTACCAGAAGATGTGCTACGGCGTGCACTTTGCCGCCAAGAAGCTGAAGCCTTACTTTCAGGAGCATCCAATCACTGTGGTTTGCACAGCCCCACTAGCCGAGATCATCGGAAGCCGAGATGCTTCTGGCCAAGTGGCCAAATGGGCCATTGAGCTGGCTACCTACACCATCTACTACCAGCCCCGCACCGCCATCAAGTCGCAAGCACTAGCCGACTTCCTCGTTGACTGGTCCGAGACCCAGTACCTGCCGCCAGCGCCCGACTCCACCCATTGGCGGATGCATTTTGACGGCTCCAAGATGTGCACTGGCTTGGGAGCCGGTGCTATCCTCACTTCCCCCAAAGGTGACAAGCTCAGATATGCGCTGCAGATCCATTTCGCCGCCTCCAACAACGTCGCTGAATACGAGGCGCTCATTCATGGGCTCCAGCTTGCCAAAGAACTTGGCATTCGCCGGATCTTGTGTTATGGTGACTCCGATTTGGTGGTCCAGCAATCATCTGGCGATTGGGACGCCAAGGATGCAAACATGGCAAGCTACCGTTTCCTTGTTCAACAACTCAGCGGATATTTTGAGGGGTGCGAGTTCCTTCACGTGCCAAGAAATGACAACGACCAAGCAGACGCCCTGGCACGAATCGGCTCCACCCGCCAAGCAATACCATCTAGCGTCGCCCTTCGGCGCCTCCTCAAGCCGTCTGTCAAACCTTCACCAGAATCAGACTCCATCTTTGTGCCGGCTCCCCCCGAAGAAGACGGATCCGACTCAAAAGCCCCAGCAGGAGGCACAAGAATTCTTGCAAATGACTCCAAGAACGCCGCAGTCGAAGCCGGCCCGGGGACTTCAGAACCTGGCCCGGGGACTGCGGCAACCAAGCCGAAGACTCTAGAACTCGGCCCGGGGACTGCACCAGTCGGCCCGGGGACTTCATCAATCTAGCAAGCGGCCGCGGACTCCAGCCTGCCGCCTCCCAGCCCAGCCGCCCTTGTCCAAGTCGCAGTACTGGCAGTTGAAGAAATAGCAGCACCCTCATGGGCCCAACCCATCCTCAAGTTCCTAGTGAGCAAAGAGCTGCCAACTGATGAAATCCTAGCTACGCCGAGCGGCAGCTTACACCATAGTCAACAGAGAGTTGGTCAGGCGCAGCGTCACCAGTGTCTACCAGCGTTGCGTGGAGCCAGAGCAAGGCCAAGCAATTCTCAAAGACATCCATCAAGGCGAGTGTGGCCACCATGCGGCTTCAAGAGCACTCGTCGCCAAAGCCTTTCGACATGGTTTCTTCTGGCCAACCGCCCTAGAAGAGGCCAAGGAATTGGTCCAAAAGTGCAAAGGGTGCCAGAAGTTCCTCTCCAAGCCACATCAGCCGGCTTCCGCACTCAAGACTATCCCCATCGGCTGGCCCTTTGCGGCTTGGGGCCTAGACATGGTGGGACCATTCAAAACAGCACGAGGCAGCCCAACTCACTTACTTGTCGCGGTGGACAAGTTCACCAAGTGGATAGAAGTAAAGCCCATCAAGAAGTTGAATGGTCCGACTGCAGTGACCTTCATCGCCGACATCACGACTCGGTACGGCATAGCACAAAACATCATCACCGACAACGGCACAAATTTCGCCAAAGGTGCCTTGGCCCGTTTCTGCGCGACACAGGGCATCCGACTGGACTTAGCGTCTGTTGCCCATCCGCAGTAAAACGGCCAGGTAGAGCGAGCAAACGGCCTCATCCTGTCCGGCATGAAGCCTCGGCTGGTTGAACCACTAGAGCGTTCGGCCGGCTGCTAGCTTGACGAGTTGCCAGCCATCCTCTGGAGTCTGCGCACGACTCCAAACAAGTCAACCGGCTTCACACCTTTCTTCCTCGTCTACGGTGCTGAAGCCGTCATCCCGACGGACATAGAATTCGACTCCCCGCGAGTCACCATGTACATCGAGGAGGAAGCAGAAGAAGCACGTCAAGACAGTGTCGATCTGCTGGAAGAGGGCCAGCTGTTGGCACTTAGCCGGTCCAGCATCTACCAGTAGAGCCTGCGCCGATACTACAACAGGAAGGTCGGGCCGAGATCTTTCCAAGAAGGCGACCTTGTGCTCCGACTGATCCAGCAAACAGCCGGTCAGCACAAGTTGTCGGCTCCTTGGGAAGGCCCCTTCATTATCAGCAAGGTGCTGGGCAACAACTCCTACTACCTGATCGACGCTCAGAAGCCCCGAGCACGCAAGAGGGACGACTCCGGCAAAGAGACGGAACGCCCATGGAATGCAAATCTTCTCCGAAGATTTATACAGTTGATGCAGTATGTATCACGCTATCCTTTGTATTCAAGTACCAAGACTTCGGGCCCCTCGAGACGAGCTCGGGGACTGCCCTTTTTTGTTGTCTGTATGATAAGAATTATGCCTTCGAGTATGCTACTCTTTATTATGCCGCTTGGCACCGGGCTCGACTAGTCGGCCCGGGGACTCACCGCCTCGCGCTATGGAATGCTTCCTGCAGTCGGACAGGTAGTGGGTGGTGCCTAAGCCGTCCCCTGTCAAAGCCGCAGTTCGCAGAGCGACTGTCTGGTGGGCAGGAGTAAGGAAGAATGGGCGCCCGCATGAAAAATGGCTAAGTACTCAAAGCGTAAACATAGCCTAAGCCGGCTTCTAGCCTCTCTTAGCAAAGCCGACTCTTGAGTAGTCGGCTTGCCGCTTTCTATCCAACTTGTTAAGAAGACTCTAAAAAATGGCCAAGTACATGCCTTCCCAAAGTAGCCGAGCATTTGATCCAGAGGCGGTCCGCATAGCGGCTGTCCGACTGGCAAGGTGGCGACTAAGGGAAGGCGGCAAAGGAAAAAGCCAAAAGAGCAATGAGCAAAGAAAGATAGAATTCGGATAAATATTTACATAACATAGGCCCTTGGCCGAATCTTCAAGCAGAAGTTCAAAATACACCCCGCGGGTGGAATTGTTCGAATTAACAAGTTTTTCAAAGACTACTAAAGCAGATAAAATGAAGGCAAGACGGCAGCCTAGGAAGCGGCAGACGGGTTCGGAGGGTAGGAAGAGACGGCGGTGTCAGGCGCCGGGGCGGCCGGCTGGACAGTCTCGGCTTGATCGTCTCCAGCGGCAGCCGGCTCGGTTGGGCGCGGCTCGTTGCTAGAGGCGCGGCAGAGCGGAGGCTGGTCACCCGCTCCTTCTTCTAGCGCCTCCGTCTCACCTCCGTCCTCTGCCTCGCCTTCCTCCTCGGCGCTGGAACCGATCACCTCCGCCGAGTCCTCGTCATAATCCGAGTTCATCCCGAACCACTCCTGCGGCGCCTCCCTGCCGTCTTCAGCCCGATTAGGGACGAACACGTTGGTGTCTGTAGTCGGCGATTGCCGCGGCACGCGCGACGAGGGCTTCTTCCACAGCTACCAGCTCCGCCTGGGCCTCTGACTGGAACACGGCCAGCCGGTCGAGGCCCAACCCTGGATACCATGCCTTAACGAATTCCAAGGCCCGGCGCACTCCAGCCCGGGCCGACGAACCCTTCCAGGCCTCAAGACGACCAGCTACGACCTCCAGCCAGTCGGCAGTCCGACTGGGAGTGCACAGAACCGGCATGTCTGGCCATAGGGCGGCAATCGCCTGGGCACCGGCACGTTGAAGCCGGTGCAGCATCCGATGGGCCGGCCGTAGACGAGCTTGGATGCTCAGAAGCTGCTCATCAAGGGTCCAGGGGGCGTTGGCGGCAATCTCCGCACCATCTGCCCTCCACGCCTCGCGATCAGCCTCGATGGCTTGTGTGTCCACCTGCGAGTGACCAGGGAAGAAGTCTGCCAAGAGGAAAAAGAAGCAAGTCAAAAAATCAGGAGTCAGCCCGACCCATAGTCGGAGGCTCAAAGAAAGAAAGGAAGAAAAGAAACTCACCGTCGACGATGTCCTCAATCTCATGGAAGCCGGAGGTCAGCTATGCCTCCTTGTCGGTCCAGGAGGAGCGCTCGCTTTCGAACTCGGCTAGGAGAGCAGTCTCTCTCTTCTTTGCCTCGTCCTGCACCTTCTTGAGCAGCTCCCTTTGCTCCGCCAGCTGCGCGGCCAGCAGGTCGCGCTCCGCAGCAAGCTTGCTGCACTCCTCCTCCTTGGCGCACAAGGCGGTGTTGGTTTCGCCCAGGTGCTGCTGAAGAGTGGCGTTGGCCTCTGAAGAATGAAAAGGAAAAGACGTTAAGTCGTCAACAAAGAAGGTTGCCGGGAAGATCCGGCCCGACTGCTTAGCAGTCGTCCCGAATCTCGAGGACTACAGCCTGCGGGTGCGCCAGCGCGCCCCCGCAAAGAAGAAGGAGGACTCACTCCGGCTCTCCGACAAGTCGGCAGTCCGCCTGCCTAGCTCCTCGATGTTGCGGTTGAAGGCAGTGACGCGGAGGTTGTGATACTCCTGTGATAAGAATTTTAGACAAAGATAAGTATTGGAACTCGCCAGAAGGAGTTCCGGGCCGCCTGCTCAGCAGCCGGCCCGAAATTCGGGGACGACACCCAGTGGGTCCGCTGGCGCGCCCCCACAGAGAAGAACAAGGAAAAAACAAAGTCGAAAATGAAAGCATACCCGGACGGCTGCTCGCGACGCCAGATGCGCCTTGGTGCAGTTCTAGATGGCGTCGCCCTCGGCTCATAGCTTCGCCTGAACATCCAGAAGTGACTGGTTCAGCAGGTCTGTGCCGCCTCCTCGCACCCACCCAACGGGCGCGGCACTCATCACCTCAGCATCTGGGATGGCCGAGCTGGCCGCGTCAGCCACTAAGGGGTGTGGCGCCGAAGTCACCTTCTCAAGGCGGCGGCGCGCTGGCGAGGCGACTTGAAGGAGTAGCCTCGCCACAGACTCGTCCTCAGTCGGCAGCACTGGCGGGCCTGCCGGGTGTTTACCTTGCGCACTCCAGGACGGCGGCGGAGGCGGCGGTGGAGGCACGGCCGTGTCCGACATGGAGGCGTCGCCGCTTTCCCTCTCCATGACGGGGTTCTCGCCGCCGGCTCCCCCAGTCTGCCCCGTGAACTCCGGGGGTGGCAGCGTGGAGTTCAGCGGGATGACAAGCAGCGCCGATTCGCGGTGCGCGGCCTCCTCTGCTCGCTGCCTTGCCGCGACGGCGGCTTCGGCCTCATCTAGCTTCCTCTGGGTGGAGGCCGCCGCCTTCTCGGCCTCCACCTTCTCAAGACAGGCGGCTTCGTCCTCGTCGCGCTTCTCCCGCGCGTTCCGCTCCGTTGCTTCCCGGAGGTCGGCGGCGGGGTCAATCCGCTGAGTAGTGGCGAACGTATCTGCCGACCCCATGACGGAGGCGGCGGAGACCCTCTCAAAGGTGAGGGGAGCCGTGAAGCGAAGAAGGCGTGTAAAAGATTTGGACAAGATTCTCCAGTAGAAAACAAGACAAAAGGCGGAAGTACTTACGCGGAGACCAACGGCGGCTTCTTCACTTCCTTACGGAAGCGGTTGGCCTTCACGATTGCCTCCTCCCGCTTGGTCGCGGCGGCCGCCCCCTTGAACTTCTTTGACCGGCCGCCAAGCAAGCTCGGCCCGGCCTGGCACCTCTTCATGCCGCCTTGACCATCCAAGCCGGCGGAGGAACTCGCGCTCCGCTGGCCGGCTCTTGGTTGATGGCGCGGGGCGACTTCCCCCTCGGCATCGTCATCAGGCCAGTCGGCAAAGGTGGTCGAGGGCCTGAAGCCTCCTCCTCTTCCTCCTCCTCCTCCTTCGACGTCGGCCTCCATCGCTGCGGCCCCCAAGTCAGGGTCGTCGACGTTGCTCTCCGCTCAGTTGGAGACAAACTGACGGGTTGGGCCCGTGGTGCCGGCCGAAGGCTGGATGAGGGGGTTCTACCTCGAGGAAAACCAAAAAGATCAGAAGTCCGATTCGGCTGCAAAGAAGACAGAAGAAGAAGAAAAGACGACTTACAGCAGGCGGGGGGTTGGCGCGTGAGTACGGCTCCTTGCCGAACCGCCAATCTGCCGTGAGACTGCAGTTCGTGATGTAGTTCACCGTGTCCGCCACCTCCGTGTGGGGCATGTCCTTGGAGCACATCCGACTCGGGTACTGGTGGCCGCTCATCTGACAGATTAGATGAGGTCGGCCTTGGAGCGAGAGGACTCGGCGCGCCACGAAGGCGGCCAGCAAGTCGGCCCCAGTCAGACCCTCCGACTGCGTCAGCACTCGGAGTCGCGCAATGGCGGCCGCTCCGGCAGGAGTCAGCGTCTTGACCCGGTGGGACCAGCTGGGAAGCCTCCCAGCCGGTGCGCCGGCTTTGTAAGGCGGCAGATTGACCCAGTCGCCATCTGGGGCGACGTTCTTCACATAAAAATATGACCGCTGCCACATCTTCACCGACTTGATCAGCGGAATGGTGGGAAATGGGTTGTCGGACACCGATCTCCGCATCGGGATGAAAGCGCCGCACTGGGCCGGCACGCCGGCGACGTGTGTGCCGAGCTTGGACTGAAAGAATTCCCCCCACAGCTCGATGGTGGGGAGAATGCCGAGGAAGCCTTCGCACAAGGTGGCGAAGGCAGCCAGCAGCACCACCATGTTCGGGGTAAGGTGGTGCGGCTGGAGATCGTGAAACTCCACGAAGGAGCGGAAGAAACCGCTCGCCGGCAGCCCCAGGCCGCGCATGAGGTGCGAGCGGAATACGACCCGCTCGCCCTCCTCCGGCGCCGGCGACACTTCCCTCTCCGGCGCGGCGCGGGCTCGCACTAGGTCCACGCCGGGGAGGCGACGCGTCTTGCGGAGCAACTCGATGTGGTCGTCGTCCACCTCGGAGCCGTCCCACACGCCGGAGCGCACGACAAGAGGTGCGGCGGCGGAGGCAGAACTCATCGCTGCGGGCGTGGCGTGGTTCGGTGCGGCGGCGGCAAGAGGAAGGAGAAGCAAGAGGAAGCAAGGGGAGTAGGGGAGATGGGCGCGCGTGCTCCGCTTCCCCCCTCCTCCCGCCTACTTATAGGCTCGTGGGCTGAGAAGCCAATGGGGTGGGCGTGGGATTAACTGTGCCCAGCACTGCATGCCCCCCACGATTTACCACACGAAGTAACTACGCGCAGTTACGACGTGGAAATCCCAACCGCCCGCACGGCCGCAACAGATCCGTTCGCATGACGAGGCGTAGTAGTGGCGGGCCCCGCCCGAGGCCCTGTCCCGTCGAGCGCGTGGGTGGGCAGACTGACCCTGCCACGTGGCACCACACGACGGATCCGCAACGGGCGGCTTCCCGTAAGCTTATCAGGCATGCTGCCTAGATCCCGTTGCGACCTTCAAACTCTTCAAGGGGCGAGACGGCCTTCCGCGAGTCCGGCTCCAGCCAGTCGTCCTAGAGAAAGACGGAGAGCAAGGTCCAGATTCCACCACTAGAAGGAGGAAACTGTTTAGACTGCTCAACATGTCACCCTCGGCGCCTCACCAGCTTCGGGGACTACCGGAGTAAGGGCCACGGGTAGGCTAACCCGAGCCCCTGAACCTTTCAAGATGTTGGGGCGAGCCGTGCCCCTCAAGACTCCGCGATAAAGAGACGCCTTCTGGGAGTCGGCGGCAAGGCCGCCGACTGCCCCTCACGACCAAGTCCCAGGGATGACTTTGAGAGGAGTCGACTCTTAACTGACGACTTCCAGAGAAGCCGGCTATGGGGAGTCGGCCCACGACTCCAACCACCTCCTGCCTTGGCCATGATGGACGGGACGGGGTATGGTCACCGCGTGGCCATCCCTGCCCCGCTTACGAAGGGCTGGCATGGCTACAGTGTGTCGTACCGCTGGAGATCTCCATCCGGCGCGGCACTGTTGCCATGCCTGCCCTGACCTCAGCCCCCATGGGCAGCGCACTGTGCCCACGACGGCCTACCTGTACGGCCCAGACACGGCAGGTCCCACCCGTCAGCGGGGGTACAGAAGACGGCAAGAGCGCCACGAGACGGACCCGTTGGGAGTCGGCCCCCGGTAGTCGGCCAGCCCCTCTCACGGGCCCCACGCGCCATTAACCAAACGAGACGGGGAATGGCAACAGTGATCATCCGTCAGGCGGCGGCACTGTTGCCACGACCCCATGACCAAGCCAACATCATTAGAAGCACGGCTATAGTACCAGGCCTGTCGGCGGGCCCCAGCAGTCGGCGGAGAAGACGACGGCCTGAGAGACAGACGGCTGGGACCCGCATCCAGCTGGATTACCATTGTATCCCCGGGGGGTGGGACTATATAATCCCCCTAGGGCACGCATGCAAGGGGGGTCTCTCTTTCAGCACTAGACCACATCATATAGGAAGGAGGGAGCTAGCCCTGCCGTCTCCTACCTCCAGGAAACAGCTCAAGGAGCAACCTTGTACTCACTTTGCCATAAGTGATCATGCGGAGACCCCACATAGCAGCAGTAGGGGTGTTATCTGCATGGAGAGCCCTGAAGCTGGGTACGATTCGCCGGCGTGCATGCCTTCGCCTCATCCCGTTTGCAGGCACTAGCGACGTTCTACTCGCTCCCACCATGATAAGCCTTCCTTTGGCATATGTCGCAGCCAACCCCCGACAAGGACCAGGGCCTCTATATATAGGACTAGCCACCACAGTAGGAAGGGCGGACCTTGAGCAGGAAACTAGGATCGAACCCTTCCCAAGCAGAACACCACACCACCACAAGAACACCCCTCGCGAGGCTGTTCTTCCTTTGTACTGTTCATCATCAGCCTTTGAGGCAATCCACACATCCCACACTGGAGTAGGGCATCACACCACAATGGTGGCCTGAACCAGTATAAACCTTGTGTCCCTTGTGTTGTTCATCGTGTAGTCTAGATTCTTAGTGAAGCATTGGGACGTGAGTTGGTAGAGGAAAGATCTCCGCGCGCACCCCAGAGTTCGAACCTTAAGGGTTTGCCGGAATCCCACATTCAACATTTGGCGCACCGGGTAGGGGTGCGCTGGAATATTTTCTTCCACCGCCTCGTGTTCCGTCGTTCATCGCGTCCATGGTTGATGCTCGCCGAGCTCGTGCCGAGGGTCGGGCTGCCCTCGCCACCCATGTCGCCCAGACGGTTCCCGTCGGTGGGCCTCCCCGTCGTTCCCCGTTGCCTGCCGCCCATGCCGCAACCGGCCCGGCAGGGAACGAGCAGCAGGTGTCGTCGCTGCATCCCTTGATGCGGCGGAAAGGCCGCACCGCCACCCCGTCGCTGACTCCAGCTGGCTCGTCGTCGCACGCCCGTCGCGCTCCTGCGGACGCGCACACCGCATTGCTCCTGGCGTGTGAGCTCCTGCACTACCGTCCTTTCAACGACCTCTACGAAGAGAGGCGCGCCCGCATCACTGAGCTCGTCAGCGCCGTAGGGGGCTCCCCTGCACCGTCCCTCTCGCTGCCTCTCCCTCTGTCCTGCGCGGGCAACGCAGCTTCGGAGGTGCCTCCACCGCGTCCTCTCCAAGAAAGCGCAATGGCTCCAAGGTGCGCGGCCCTTGGGCGAGATCCACCATGCCCGGTGCCCGCGCAGCAAGAAAGGAGCTACCAAGAAGTCCCTCGCCCCCAAGAAGGCGCTCGCGTGCTCCCTGCACCCGTGCGCCATGATCGCGTTCCCGCTCCGGCACGTCAAGATCCGGCGCCGCTCCTGGTGGCAGCGCACGGAGACCCCTAGGATAAAGCCCCGTGTCAGCAAAGGCCACCGGTGGCTACCGCAGGCTGCCGCGCCTTCACCGCCGAGCTGTGCAGCATGGCCTGGCTGGGCAAGGGCAAGCCAGATCTGCCTCCTCGCTATGATGGCACCGCCGACCCCACGGAGTTCCTCCAGCTCTACGAGCTGGGAATCGAAGCGGCCAACGGAGACAAAAAAGTCATGGCGAATTGGTTCCCCATGGTGCTCAAGGACGGTGCCCGCACCTGGCTCCTGAACCTGCCTCCCAACAGGATCTGCTCTTGGGACGAGATGCGCACCTGCTTCATCGCCAACTTCCAGGGATCTCACGACCGGCCCCCAGCCATGATTGACCTGTGCCACATCAAGCAGCAACCAGGGAGACCCTGCAGAAGTACATCCAGCGCTTCATCAACGCTCGCCTCAAGATTCCCAAGGTGACTGAGGAGGCCATCATCTCATCCTTCTCTGATGGCATCCTCGATGTTAAGATGAAGGAGGAACTGGCGATCCACGAAGATCTGTGCACGTCTTTGGAGATGTTCAACCTGGCAACCAAGTGCGCAAGAGCTGAGGAGGGACGCCTCTCCCTCCTCGAGCTCCCAGCCGCTGATCCTGAAGAGAAGAAGTCCAAGGCCAAGGATGTGAAGTGCAAGGGAGCAGTTGTGCTCGCGGCAGAGCCGGACACGAAGCATGGTAGGGATCAGCCGGAGTCATCCCAGGGCAGCCGGTACTGCGTGTACCACGACCTCCACACCCACAACACCAACGAATGTCAAGAGCTCAGGGCCGTGCGAGAAGGACGTGTCGGCTGACGCCCCAAGTGTAGCGATCGGGGCTATGGCCGAGGAGGAGGAAGAGGTGGAGGACGATGGGAAGATCGTGGCTGTCCGCATTCTGGGAACGGGTGTACCCAGACTTGCCTGCCTGCGGCCTACGGTGTGGCTCAAGTAGGAGGGCTACCACAGCCCATCTTCATCGACTCAAGCTCAAGACCCTCGCGAGGGGGCCGAGCCTCGCGGGGCGGACGACAGGAAGCTTCCTCAGGCACAGCCTCGCCAGGCTGGCTCGCGAGGTTGCGGAGAGATCAAGGCAGGGCACCTCACGAGGTGCCCGTGACGCAAGCCATGACAATCAGGACCAGGCGGGCGCCGGCCTGGGCAGTGTCCTTGTTTCCCCTTTGGTGCAAAGGGGGCAAGTGCAGGCCAAGGCATCAGGCAAAGGATACCATTTCGGTGCAACAAGACCAAGAGCAGCAGAATGGCAGGGTTGAGGTCATTGTGGAGCCCAGGAAGGCGTCATCGTCAGAGCCTTTGGTAGGCGAGGACCAACTTTAGTCAGGATAAGTGTACTAGATGTTCCCCTTCAAAATGGCCAATTGTTGGCTCCCTTCCCGATTAATATTTGGGAAGAGGACCAGGGCCTTGCTCTATAAATAGGACTAGCCATTCTCAAGGTAGGTAGGACCATTCAAACCTTAGCCAGATCCACTCACAAGAACTCCTCCCCTCGCGTGGTTGTTCTTCCTTTGTACTGTTCATCATCAGCCCCTGAGGAAATCCACCACACCACAAACTAGAGTAGGGTATTACACCACAATGGTGGCCCGAACTAGTATAAACCTTACGTCCCTTGTGTTGTTCTTCGTGTAGTTTAGATCTCTTGCGAGGCGACGAGACGTGAGGAGGTAGGGTGAGAGATCTCCGTGCGCACCCCAAAGTTCGAACCTCAAGGGTCTGTCGGAACCCGCAATCCGACATTTGGCGCACCGGGTAGGGGTGCGTCGGAGCTTTCGCTTCCGTCGGCCCGTTCTCCGCCAACATCGCGTTTTGCCCGCATGGCATACAACGTGCCGCCCGCTCCGGCAGCTGATGCCAATGCTGGGGCCAGGGGGCTCCGAGCCTTGGCCCCCGCCTTGCGGCAGGTGCAGTGGCCACGCAAGTTCAAGCCAGAGATGCCGCCGCGCTACGACGGCACGGCGGACCCGCAGGTTTTCTTGCTGGCATACGAGGAAGCCGTCCTCAAAGCGGGGGGCGATGACAGAGTGATGGCCAACTGGTTGCCCTTAGCCCTCAACGGCGTTCCGCGCATGTGGCTGCTCCACCTACCACCAGCTTCTGTAACCTACAGGGGGGAACTGCGTGGCCTCTTCCTCGCCCACTACGCCGCGCCAGTGTCCCCGGTCGTCGCGGCTCCCCTGGGCGGCTCCCAGGCGCCCCCTTCGAGCCACCATGTCAATCCGTTCACCAGCCAGATCGGCACCACCTCCCAACAATGAGAAGCTCCCTCGGGTTGGGTGGCGCCCGAGGCCGGTCTGACCTTCAATTCGTACGATCACCTGTCCAAGCCCGTCGGTTCGGGTGTGCTCCCGATGCTCTGCACTCCCACCATCTTCCAGGTGGCCATCACCAGGACCCTCATCGACGGCGGTGCTGGCCTCAGCGTGCTCTCGGTGGAGGCCTTCAGCCTCCTCCACGTGCCGCCGGAGAGGCTTCAGCCCAGCAGGCCCTTCTCGGGCATCGGTGGCGGTTCCACAGGCTCCCTGGGACAGATCCGCCTCCCGGTGACCTTCGGCACGTACGACAACTTCCGCACGGAGTTGATCGACTTTGACATCGCCCCCAGCAGTCTCCCGTACAACGCCATCCTCGGCTACCCAGCCCTGGCTCGGTTAATGGCCGTGACTCACCCAACGTACAACCTCATGAAGATGCCCGGGAGCAACGGCGTCCTTACCGTGTCCGGGGACACTGGGGATGCGTTGCAAGCGCTCAAGCTTGCTTTCAAGACCGCCGCAGTAGCGCAGCCCGCCAGCTCAGATGTCCTCGAGCCCAAGGGAGTTGCGCCAGCCAAGAAGAAGCAGCTATTCAGCCAAGACAAGGCGGAGACCAAGCAGGTACCGGTCAACGAGGATGAGCCCGCCGGTGCTACCTTCACCATAGGCACCAACCTTGAGACCGAGCAGGAGGAGGCCTTGGTCAGGTTCCTACGCGCGAATAGGAAGGTGTTTGCGTGGGAGCCCAATCAGCTGGCGGGGATCCCGAGGGATGTAATTGAGCATCACCTCAATGTATGCCCCAACGTGCGCCCTGTGAAGCAGAAGGCAAGGCGGCAGTCCACTGAAAAGCAGGCCTTCATCGTCCAAGAGACCCGCAAGTTAGAAGCAGCATGGGTCATTCGCGACGTCCGCTACCCTGATTGGCTGACCAACCCTGTAGTCATACTCAAAAAGGGAGGAAAGGAACGCATGTGCGTCGACTTCACCAACCTCAACAAAGCCTGCCCGCAGGATCCATTCCCGCTCCCTCAGATCGACCAGATCGTCGACTCTACCGCTGAGTGTGACTTACTGTGCTTCCTGGATGCCTTCTAGGGCTATCACCAGATCAAGATGGCGGTGGAGGACGTGGAGAAAATGGCCTTCTTAACCCCGTGTGGGGTTTACTGCTATACCTGCATGCCGTTTGGGTTGCACAATGCAGGCACGACCTTCCAGCGATTGATGCACATCGCCCTGGGGTGACACCTCGGGAGAAACGCTGAAGCTTACGTTAATGCCATTGTGGTGAAGTCTCGGGAGGCGAAGACCCTGATACAGGACTTGGAAGAAACCTTCGTGAGCCTCAGCAAAGTAGACCTGCGGCTCAACCCAGAGAAGTGTGTGTTTGGAGTCCCCTCGAGCAAGCTCCTGGGCTTCGTCATATCCCACCGGGGCATTGAGGCCAACCCAGAGAAGGTCAAAGCAGTCAAAGACATGAGCCCGCCGAAGACCCTCAGGGAAATGTGTCACGACGAGTTTTTCAATAAAATGCTTATTGAGAAAATCGATCTTTAGTTCCCAGTATAGGAAAAGTTATCCTCACTGGTAGACAAATACTTGATAAACAGAAGACCAGTAGCATAAATATGTTACAGGGTTGAGCTGAGGCTACTCAATAATTTATTACAAACTCGCCAATATCTTACATAAGGGCGGTTATGGCACAGGGGTGTGGTGACATGCTACTAGCTCGAGATAAAAAGTGGTGGTGGATAACTTGACTCCTAACTGGCAGCTCATCGAGCGTCGAGGTGAGGCTCGATGAATTTATTTCTGGGGTGGCGGAAGCGGATATGATGCAGTGACCAAAGCAGGATCACACGGGACTGACTGGGACTCCTCTAGGCGTCGGACTCGCTATCGAACTCTTCATCCATGAGATCGCCTTCATTAACATATGGCCAAATCAACAAGCCAGGTGAGTACTTTGAAAGTACTCGCAAGATAGTTCGAACAAAAGATATAAAAAATGCATGCACGAATGCGTCATGAGCAAAAATAATGATGCTCGATCCAATAATAATATTTTTGCATGACTTGATAAGTAAAACAAATAACTGAAAACTGATCGGGTGTCTGGAGTGACGCCTCGAAAGGTAAACAAATAAAGTTCATGCCGCAGTCGGGCATCGAAGCGACATCACAGAAAGGGCTTGAAAAGAAATGCCACAGTTGGACGTCTGAGCGACATCGCGGAAAGGGCTTGAAAAGAAATGCCATAGTCGGACGTCTGAGCGACATCGCAGAAAGGGCTTGAAAAGAAATACCACAGTCGGACATCTGAGCGACATCACAGAAAGGGCTTGAAAAGAAATGCCATAGTCGGACATCTGAGCGACGTCACAGAAAGGGCTTATATCAAATGTAAATAACAAGTATGCCACAGTCGGACGTCTGAGTGGCGTCACAGAGAGGCCTTATATCAAATGTAAATAACAAGTATGCCACAGTCGGACGTCTGAGCGACGTCATAGAAAGGGCTTATGTCAAATGTAAATAACAAGTATGCCACAGTCGGACGTCTGAGCGATGTCACAGAAAGGGCTTATATCAAATGTAACCAACATGTTAGTCCATCCACAAGAATAAACTTTTAACCGGATTTACACACATGTAGACCACCGGAGTTTTGTCACTGAGGCTGATATCTGACAAGATAAGATGAATACAGTACTTGGACAAGTATAATATGATGTAAAGAATTTGTGACTCTGCAGAGTTTGTACTTACTGACCACAGCCAACGGATTTCCGTAGTCACGAAGGAATAGTTCTGTTTATGGTATTTCGGTAGGAACTCATTTAACCAGTACACACCCATTTCACCTCACGATGCCAGGAATCACCCTAGACAACGTCCAAGAAAAACTTTGAGACGGGGAGGTCACAACCTCGAATAGCATGGGATCAAATTTCTATACCGCGCTCTAAGGGGTGCCCCCCTCTCGGTCCCAACCGGAAACACCCATGCCACCTGACCGGATGACGGGCTTTAATCCAGGGCCATGGAACCCTCATCCCGGCCTCTCTACTTGGTGTGTACCAGGAAAACGGTTGCAACTTACTAAGCCATATTCCTTGCGGAAAACAAGTGGCAGTACAGGAAGGAAATGAATGGGAATGTGATTTGATTCACGATGACAATGAAGTCAAATAGACTGGCATAAGACTGGCATGCCACAACACTGCCATCTTACCCATCCTCATGCCATCACATGGCCATGCCAATATGTATCCAACAACATATGGCTTTCCGAAACTTACTTTCCACTTTTGTGCATGTAGTATAACATTCAAATAGATGTTCATAAACATGCCATGAAACTCCTAAATGCAACATGCAACAAACACTCATCATATCAAGAGTTCAAACATGCTTGCCTGGTTCGGAGTAGTCGGAGTTTAACTGGGTGAAGTTCGCGGCTCCGTCACCTCCTCCGGTATCTACGGTATAAGAAAAATATGCACGTAACGTAAATACCACGAGGTGCACAAAAAGTAATCCAAATAATTTTCAAAAAAATCTGATGAAAAACTAGACAAAATTTTAAAGAGAACAGAAAAGGAATCAAACAAAAATACTATTCTGTTTAAAAGATATAAGGGTTTTGATCCAGGGACCTTTCTATAATGAAACAGAAAACTCCCAGGGGGTTCTGCAGAAAAGTCCAGAAAACAGTTCGTTTAAAAGAAAAGAATTGAGAGACTGACAGGCGGGCTCCACCCATCAGGTTTGAAAATTCAAACGAGGGAAACAGGGCTCGACGGCGCCCGAGAGCTGCGGTGGTCGCCGACGGCGATCCACGGCGAGGCAAGGGGATCGGGTGGTACCTCCGTGTTCAGTGCACCTTTCCGCGTCGGTGGGTGGTGGTGGTGGTCGCCGGCGAGCACTGTGTTGACGGCGGCCCTTGCTCCGGCGGACGATGGTTCGGGTGGTCGTGGGCCTCATTGGAGAGTGCTGTGGAGGACAAATTGAGGAGGGGGTTAGGCCTCTGGTAGCTTGAGGGGATTGCAGACGAGGTTTGGGTGCCGGGGACGGCCTCACCGGAGTTAATCGAGGTGGAGGCCGAGGCGGAACGGGGCGGTCGGAGTTGGGGGAGGAGACCTCCTCGAGGTCCTCCTAGAGGCTTGGCGTGGTGTTGGTGAGGTGCAGTGGTGGTGCGTGCAAAAGAGCGAGCTCGGGGCTCCTTTTTATAAGCGATCCAAGGCGGTGGCCGTGAACGGAGTTCTCCGGCGATGGTTACGGTGGCGCAGTGATTTGTCGGGGAGGTTTAGGCGGTTGATCATCGACGTGGAGGTCCACGGGCTCCGTTTAGCATCTAACCTAGGTTGGATCGGGCGTGCTGGCTGGTTACGGCAGAACGGGGCGGCGCGGGCCCGTCGGTGGCAGAGGGCGCGCCCTGTGGTTGTCGGGCCACGGCGACGGTGCTGCGGGGGTGCGCTGGCATGCATGAGCCACGCGGAGGGCTAGGAAGCAAAGGGCAGCGCAGAACGGCGTAATGGGCCGAAGCAGGCTCCGTTCGGCCGCCACGGGTGACTCTGTCGCCGCCGAAGACGCCGGCGCAGGAGGGCCAGGGTGCTGCCGACGCCAGGAACCGGCCAAGTCCATTTGTGGCGCTCTGGACAAGGAGGAGGGGCTGTGCGCAATGCGCCAGGCGCACTGTCGACGCGTGACTGATCTCTGACAAAGAAAAACGACACTGAATCTCTCTGAACTCTGAATCTCTCTGAAAGTGTAAAGAAACAGTGCAGGCCAGGTGTTCGACAGAATGATTTTGGCATGTGGGGATTTTTCCTTGAGCTTGTTTTTTGGTGGAGTGGTCTCTCATTGCAACTAGAGGTTGCCTGAATTTTGGTGGAATTTTTGGAGAAGTGGAGATATGAATTTCACCAAATTTGGCAAATCTGGTCCAAACTTGCAGAGGTTGAAATTTTAAAATTTTGAAAAGAAGAAGAGTAGATCTTGATGGTTCTAGGTTGTGGGTACCAGGGACCATCCGGAGGTTTTGGGAAAAGAAATAAATGGAATAAAATCCAAAAATGAGTTGGACTTGTTGGGACAGAAAATATGGATTGCCCCAAAGTGGAAGGAGGGGTTTTGGGGAGTTTTACCATAAGAGGCATGGTAAAACAAGAATGGATCAAAACCAAATGAAAGCCCAAAACCAAAAAGGTTTTCTTTTTAGAAGAAACTAAATTCAAGAAAATATTTTTAGAGAGCAAACTTAGAAGAGGGTTTTTAAGAAGGGTTTAAATGACCTTCTTCAAACCAAGCAAGGCTCTTTCTGAAAACAAAAACCACAAAATTTTTGGAGTGTCACAGCACCTACCCCCTTAGGAAAAATCTCGTCCCCGAGATTTCAGCTGATCCTTAAACAGGTGTGGGTGCTCTGTCCGAAGAAAATCCTCGCTCTCCCAAGTTGCCTCATTCTCGGTGTGATTGCTCCACTGAACTCTGAAAAACTTGATGGTTTTCTGTTGGGTCCTCCTCTCAGACTCTTCTAATATTTTTATTGGGTGCTCCCGGTAGGTGAGGTCTGGTTGTATGTCAATATTTTCATGCGATACTTGCTTCTCTGGGTTGCTCACATACTTTCTCGACTGCGAGATGTGGAACACGTTGTGGATATCGGATAAATCTCTGGGTAGGTCTAGCTGGTAGGCTACCGTGCCTCTTCGGGCCACTATACGGAATGGTCCGATGAATCTTGGTGCTAGCTTTCCCTTAATCCTAAATCGCTGCAGAACCCTCATAGGAGAAACTCTTAGGTATACAAACTCTCCGGGTTCAAAACTGATTTCCCGATGCTTCCTATCGTAATAACTCTTTTGCCGACTTTGAGCTGTCTTGAGTCGATTTCTAATCGTCTTAACTTTCTCCTCAGACTCCTTGAGCATATCTAGGCCGAAGATGTGGCTGTCCCCGGTTTTTGACCAGTTTAGTGAGGTACGACATCTTCTCCCATACAGAGCTTCAAAGGGTGCCATTTGCAAGCTGGCTTGATAACTGTTGTTGTATGCGAACTCTGCATATGGCAAACTTTCTTCCCAACTGGTTCTGTAGGTGAGGACACAGGCCCTCAGCATGTCTTCTAGAATTTGGTTTACGCGTTCAGTTTGCCCATCAGTCTGGGGGTGGTATGCGGTACTGAATGATAGTTGGGTTCCCAGTTCCTGTTGCAGGTGATCCCAAAATCTAGAGACGAACTGTGTGCCTCTGTCAGATATGATAGTCTTTGGGACTACATGCAGGCAGACGATACGGGCAAGATAAAGTCTGGCTAGCCTCTGAGTGGTGTGAGTTGTCTTCACCGGAATAAAATGTGCCACTTTGCTTAATCTGTCGGTTATGACCCATATGGCATTATTTCCGTGTCACGACCGTGGTAGTCCAACAATGGAATCCATTCCAATCTCGTCCCACTTCCACTCGGGTATCTTGTTTGGCTGTAACAGCCCGGCTGGTTACTGGTGCTCGGCCTTGATGCGTTGATAAGAGTCACAGCATCCAATGAACGTGGCTATGTCTCTCTTCATACCGTGCCACCAAAAAATTTCCTGAAGGTCTTTGTACATCTTTGTTCCTCCAGGATGGATTGAATACGGAGCGGTGTGGCTTTCAGCCAAAATCTACTTCTTGAGGTCCTTGATATTTGGTACGCAAAGTCTCTCTCCGTACCACAATACTCCTTGCTCATCTACGTTGAATTCTGAGGCCTTGCCCAAACTCACTTTCCTTTTTATGCCATCAATGCTGGGGTGTCCATGCTGAGCATCCTTCATCTTTTCCATCAAGGTAGGCTGTATTTGCAAGTTCGACACACCGCCTTCGATGACCATTATTAAATTGAGTTTGGCAAATTCCTGTTGAAATTCTGGCCTCAAATTTGGTATACTGTCGTTGTCTGGGCTCGGATTCCAACTAAGGTCATCTGCCACAACATTTGCTTTTCCAGGATGATAGTGGATTCCAACATCATAATCCTTCACCAACTCCAACCAGCGTCGTTGCCGTAAATTAAGTTCCGGCTGTGTGAAAATATACTTAAGACTCTTATGGTCTGTGTATATTTCACAACCATTTCCAAGTAGGAAATGTCTCCATTCCTTGAGTGCATGGATGACCGCTGCCAATTCTAAGTCACGAGTGGGATAATTCTCCTCATGCTTGCGAAGTTGTCTAGAGACATACGCAACTACCTTGCCTTCTTGCATCAATACGCATCCGAGGCCTTTCCGGCATGCGTCACAATACACCTCAAAATTCTTGTGTATGTCTGGCACAATTAATACTGGTGCCGTTGTTAATTTGCTTTTTAGCTCTTGGAAGCTTTTCTCACATGCTTCCGTCCATTCAAACTTCTTGCCTTTCTTGAGCAACTGCGTCATTGGCTTTGCTATGGTGGAGAATCCTTCAATAAATCTCCGATAATAGCCTGCCATTCCCAAGAAACTCCGTACGTCCGTTACGCTAGCTGGTGGTTTCCAGCCAAGTACGGCCTTGACCTTTTCCGGGTCTACTGCAATACCTTCTTGGGTGAGTACGTGGCCCAGAAAACCCACCTGTCTTAGCCAAAATTCACATTTGCTGAATTTGGCGTACAGTTGATGTTTCCTGAGTTCTCCTAGTACAATCCTGAGATGCTCGGCGTGCTCTTCTGGTGTTTTGGAGTATATCAGAATATCATCGATGAATACCACAACAAACTTGTCCATATACTTCATAAATACTTTGTTCATGAGGTGAACAAAATATGCGGGGGCGTTGGTTAGCCCAAATGGCATTACTGTGAACTCATACAGTCCATATCTGGAAGTGAAGGCTGTCTTGGGAATATCTTCTGTTCGCACTTTTAATTGGTGGTATCCTGATCTCAAGTCAATTTTTGAGAAGACTTTGGCCTGTGCGAGCTGATCAAATAAATCATTTATTCGGGGCATTGGGTATTTGTTCTTGATTGTGACCATGTTAAGAGCTCGATAATCAATACACAATCTCAGTGTTCCATCCTTTTTCTTGGCAAATAAAATTGGAGAACCCCAAGGTGAGGAACTGGCTCGTATATATCCTTTCTCCAATAATTCTTTTATTTGCTTCTTCAATTCTACCAATTCGGATGGTGCCATTCTGTATGGTTTCTTGTAAATAGGAGCGGTTCCGGGTGCTAGCTCAATGCTGAATTCTATCTCTCGGTCCGGTGGCATGCCTGGTAATTCTTCTGGGAATACGTCTGGAAATTCACACACTACTGGAACCTTGTTTAGCTCAGAAACGTCCACCTTGTTTAATCTTGGTTGCCGGGGTATTTGTCTCTCTTTGGCTGAAACTTTTATTGTCTTCCCGTGATGGTGTGTGAGAATCACGGTCCGGTTGAAGCAGTCAATAAAACCTTTGTTGGTGGTTAACCAATCCATCCCTAGGATGACATCCAATCCTTTGCTTTCCAATACAATAAGGTTGGCGTAAAACTTCAATCCTTCAAATTCAATAACCACACCTTGACAGTAACTCTGGGTCACTTGCTTAATTCCAGGGGACTTGATGATCATTGATTTTTCCAAGGGAAGCATCGAAAAATTATTTTGCAAAGCAAAACTCTTCGAAATGAATGAGTGAGAAGCTCCAGAATCAAACAAAACCATGGCAGGTATTGTGTTGACAGGGTACGTACCGAGTACGATATCTGGGGCGTTCTGTGCTTCCTCTTTGGTCACGTGGTTCAGGTGACCCTTCCGGTGGTTGTTATTGGGGTTGAAATTGTTTCGCTTTGGCGCTGAATTATTGCCACCATTGTTAGGCTTCGGGGTTGAGTTCCTTGGCTTGGGGCACTGTTTGGCATAGTGCCCTTCTTCTCCACAAGCGTAACAAGTAACGCCTGGGCGGTATGTGAACTCCTTGTCTCTTGCATGGAAATTCTTGATTGGGCGTGAATTATTCGTCGGGGTTTTGTGTGTACCACCCTTCTGAATTTCCGTCTTGATTCTGTGGTTGCGAGCAAAAGTAGACTGGTCCCTTTTGCGTTTGCGGAAATCTTCTAAGCTGCGTCGCTCATTTTCCAGAGTAATGGCCTTATCCACCAGTGTTTTAAAATCTGGGAAGGTATGTACAACCAGCTGGCATTTAAGTGCGGGTGCCAAGCCTTCCAAGAATTTTTCCATCTTCTTGCTCTCGGTCATGCGCTCTTCATTGGCGTAGCGAGACAGCAGAGTGAATTGGCTGTTGTATTCTGACACTGTCATGGTCCTTTGCTTGAGGTCATCAAATTCTCTCTTCTTGATTTTCATAACACTCTTAGGAATGTGTGCCCCACGAAAACCTTCCTTGAAATCCTCCCAGGTTATTTCGTTTTCGTTGGGGTGCATGTGCAGGAAGTTTTCCCACCACGATGCAGCTGCTCCGGTGAGATAATGTGGTGCATACAATACTTTTTCACGGTCTGAACACTGTGCAATAATTAATTTTCTCTCCATGTCTCGAAGCCAGTCTTCGGCCTCAAGAGGCTTGTCAGTGTGAGAAAACGTTTGGGGACGCGTTTTCTGTAACTCAGATAACTTGGATTGCTGCTGATACTGACCACGGTTATTCCCCATATTGATGAATTGGTTCATCATTTCCTGGTGTTGTTGCTGACTCTGTTCATACAGACGACACACTTGGGTAAATGCTGTTTCACTGTCCTGTTGACTTGTCTGTCCCTGAGTGAAATTGTGGTTTGGTGGTGTGCCATAATTTTCTTCGGGCTGATTTGGCATAGAGCGCGTCCACGGACGAGACATCTTTCACTCTGGGGATATATTTTGTGAAACTCGTAAGACAAGAAAGAGAGTTTGCAAAGGTCAATAAAACACACATAAAACTCCAGGATTTTTTTCTTTCGAAAATACACGATTGCGCGCGGAGAAGGACTATTACATATCTTACACGCAGGCATAATTATACATTACATCACTCAGGATATGCGTACATAATCCTGACATGTTATTGAGACTAGTGCACTTCTCCAGATCCTACATGATGCGCAAACAGGCTACTTCTCACAACCTATGTACATATAAACACATCACACAAGTCGGCACATCGCATGGCGTCTACACGTACTCAGTCGGAGATGGTGAGGATCTCCCTTGGCCTGCCGAGGGTGAGACGCAGTGACGCTGGGGAATCAACCTCCTCCTCACTAATAGGTTTTAGACGAGGAACGCTGCACTGAGCTGATGGAGCAGGTGCCATAGGCGGAGTAACCTGAATATGAATGGGCGAAATAGGTGGGGTAGCACGTATGGGAGTGGGTGCAATGAGTGGTGCAGCGCGAACGGGTGTGGGTGGAATGAGTGGTGCAGCGCGAACAGGAGTGGGTGCAATAGCCTGGTTGAATTCCTCAGTGGTAGGAAGATGACGAGCAGTGGCGAGAACGGTAGGTGAATGAGAAGCTGAGGACGAGATAAAAGTCAGCGGTGGAGCGGTATGTAGGAGTTCCCTCCTGTTGGCGGCACAGCCATGGACTGAGTCCATGCGGGCAGCTACGAGGTCGTCCACCATGCTGTCGAAGGCTGCCTCCAGGGCTCGGAGATATTCGACAAGCATCTCAAAGGCCTCGTCTCGCTCTCCTCTGGGGCAAGAGAATGAGTAGTGACAGGTGTAAGGCACGTGGCATGGAAGGTAGCGGTAGCGACGGGTCTTCATTGCAGGAAGGACATCCCGAAGATGAGCTATCGCCTCGCGGGCAGCCATCTGCATAGCATGCCTCTCTATAGGCATGGCTCTCCCCAAGAATCGGAAGCGGCGTTTCTCAGCACGCCCTCCCCTGAATTGCACAGCGGCCTGGTGCATGGTCAGGCTGTTGTTGATCTTGTGTGGATAAAGTGTGAAGACTGGGCGCACGGATGGCCCCATCGCGACCTAAACGATGAAGGAGAGGAGTTTGACGAACCCCTCAGGCACGTTGGTGAACATCTGTGACTCACATTCGTCGCCAGCCATCTACAAAAGTAGGCAAAAATTCTGAATGATCAGATCATAAATTTTATGCTGACTGTCAGAAAATGACTACATTTGTAAAAAAAACATGAATAAACCCTATCATGCTAATAACCAATTAGCGATCGCACCTAGTGGCTTCCTACAGTCAGCCCGGCTCTGGTCTGTCACGACCGGTTTTTCAATAAAATGCTTATTGAGAAAATCGATCTTTAGTTCCCAGTATAGGAAAAGTTATCCTCACTGGTAGACAAATACTTGATAAACAGAAGACCAGTAGCATAAATATGTTACAGGGTTGAGCTGAGGCTGCTCAACAATTTATTACAAACTCGCCAATATCTTACATAAGGGCGGTTATGGCACAGGGGTGTGTTGACATGCTACTAGCTCGAGATAAAAAGTGGTGGTGGATAACTTGACTCCTAACTGGCAGCTCATCGAGCGTCGAGGTGAGGCTCGATGAATTTATTTCTGGGGTGGTTGAAGCGTATATGATACAGTGACCAAAGCAGGATCGCACGGGACTGACTGGGACTCCTCTAGGCGTCGGACTCGCTATCGAACTCTTCATCCATGATATCGCCTTCATCAACATCTGGCCAAATCAACAAGCCAGGTGAGTACTTTGAAAGGACTCGCAAGACAGTTCGAACAAAAGATATAAAAAATGCATGCACGAATGCGCCATGAGCAAAAATAATGATGCTCGATCCAATAATAATATTTTTGCATGACTTGATAAGTAAAACAAATAACTGAAAACCGATCGGGTGTCTGGAGCGAAGCCTCGAAAGGTAAACAAATAAAGTTCATGCCGCAGTCGGGCGTCTAAGCGACATCGCAGAAAGGGCTTGAAAAAAAATGCCACAGTCGGACGTCTGAGCGACATCGCGGAAAGGGCTTGAAAAGAAATGCCATAGTCGGACGTCTGAGTGACATCGCAGAAAGGGCTTGAAAAGAAATACCACAGTCGGACATCTGAGTGACGTCACAGAAAGGGCTTGAAAAGAAAAACCACAGTCGGACATCTGAGCGACGTCACAGAAAGGGCTTATATCAAATGTAAATAACAAGTATGCCACAGTCGGACGTCTGAGCGACGTCACAGAGAGGGCTTATATCAAATGTAAATAACAAGTATGCCACAGTCGGACGTCTGAGCGACGTCACAGAAAGGGCTTATGTTAAATGTAAATAACAAGTATGCCACAGTCGAACGTCTGAGCGACGTCACAGAAAGGGCTTATATCAAATGTAACCAACAGGTTAGTCCATCCACAAGAATAAACTTTTAACCGGATTTACACACATGTAGTCCACCGGAGTTTTGTCACTGAGGCTGATATCTGACAAGATAAGATGAATACAATACTTGGACAAGTATAAGATGATGTAAAGAATTTGTGACTCTGCAGAGTTTGTACTTACTGACCACAGCCAACGGATTTCCGTAGTCACGAAGGACTAGTTCCATTTATGGTATTTCGGTAGGAACTCATTTAACCAGTACACACCCATTTCACCTCACGATGCCAGGAATCACCCTAGACAACGTCCAAGAAAAACTTTGAGACGGGGAGGTCACAACCTCGAATAGCATGGGATCAAATTTCTATACGCGCGCTCTAAGGGGTGCCCCTCTCTCGGTCCCAACCGGAAACACCCATACCCCCTGACCAGATGACGGGCTTTAATCCAGGGCCATGGAACCCTCATCCCGGCCTCTCTACTTGGTGTGTACCAGGAAAACGGTTGCAACTTACTAAGCCATATTCCTTGCGGAAAACAAGTGGCAGTACATGAAGGAAATGAATGGGAATGTGATTTGATTCACGATGACACTGAAGTCAAATAGACTGGCATAAGACTGGCATGCCACAACACTGCCATCTTACCCATCCTCATGCCATCACATGGCCATGCCAATATGTATCCAACAACATATGGCTTTCCGAAACTTACTTTCCACTTTTGTGCATGTAGTATAACATTCAAAGAGATGTTCATAAACATGCCATGAAACTCCTAAATGCAACATGCAACAAACACTCATCATATCAAGAGTTCAAACATGCTTGCCTGGTTCGGAGTAGTCGAAGTTTAACTGGGTGAAGTTCGCGGCTCCGTCACCTCCTCCGGTATCTACGGTATAAGAAAAATATGCACGTAACATAAATACCGTGAGGTGCACAAAGTAATCCAAATAATTTTCAAATAAGTCTGATAAAAAACTAGACAAAATTTTAAGAGAACAGAAAAGGAATCAAACAAAAATACTATTCTGTTTAAAAGATATAAGGGTTTTGATCCAGGGACCTTTCTGTAATGAAACAGAAAACTCCAAGGGGGTTCTACGGAAAAGTACAGAAAACGGTTCGTTTAAAAGAAAAGAATTGAGAGACTGACAGGCGGGCTCCACCCGTCAGGTTTGAAAATTCAAACGAGGGAAACAGGGCTCGACTGCGCCCGAGAGCTGCGGTGGTCGCAGACGGGGATCCACGGCAAGGGGATCGGGTGGTACCTCCGTCTTCAGTGCACCTTTCTGCGTCGGTGGGTGGTGGTGGTGGTCGCCGGCGAGCACTGTGTCGACGGCGGCCCTTGCTCTGGTGGACGGCGGTTCGGGTGGTCGTGGGCCTCGTCGGAGAGTGCTGCAGAGGACAAATTAAGGAGGGGGTTAGGCCTCTGGTAGCTTGAGGGGATTGTCGACGAGGTTTGCGTGCCGGGGACAGCCTCACCGGATTTAATCGAGGTGGAGGCCGAGGCAGAACGGGGCGGCCGGAGTTGGGGGAGGAGACCTCCTCGAGGTCCTCCTAGAGGCTTGGCGTGGTGTTGGTGAGTTGCAGTGGTGGTGCCTGCACGAGAGCGAGCTCGGGGCTCCTTTTTATAAGCAATCCAAGGCGGTGGCCGTGAACGGAGTTCTCCGGCGATGGTTATGGCGGCGCAGCGATTTGTCGGGGAGGTTTAGGCGCTTGATCATCGACGTGGAGGTCCACGGGTTCCGTTTAGCATCTAACCTAGGTTGGATCGGGCGTGCTGGCTGGTTACGGCAGAACGGGGCGGCGCGGGCCCGTGGGCGGCAGAGGGCGCGCCCTGTTCTTGTCGGGCCACGACGACGGTGCTGCGGGGGTGCGCTGGCATGCATGAGCCACACGGAGGGCTAGGGAGCAAAGGGCGGCACAAAACGGCGTAACGGGCCGAAGCAGGCTCCGTTCGGCCGCCACGGGTGGCTCTGTCGCCGCGGAAGACACCGGCGCAGGCGGGCCAGGGTGCTGCCGACGCCAGGAACTGGCCAAGTGCGTGTGTGGCGCTCTGGACAAGGAGGAGGGGCTGTGGGCAACGCGCCAGGTGCACTGTCGACGCGTGACTGATCTCTAACGAAGAAAAACGACACTGAATCTCTCTGAACTCTGAATCTCTCTGAAAGTGTAAAGAAACAGTGCAGGCCAGGTGTTCAACAGAATGATTTTGGCACGTGGGGATTTTTCCTTGAGCTGGTTTTTTGGTGGAGTGGTCTCTCATTGCAACTAGAGGTTGCCTGAATTTTGGTGGAATTTTTGGAGAAGTGGAGATTTGAATTTCACCAAATTTGGCAAATCTGGTCCAAACTTGCAGAGGGTGAAATTTGAAAATTTTGATAAGAAGAAGAGTAGATCTTGATGGTTCTAGGTTGTGGGTACCAGGGACCATCCAGAGGAGTTGATTTGAGATCAAATCTCAAAGGCATTAAGGTACTTGCTTTGCAAATCACCTAGGCTCAAAATAAAGGACATAATTGTTTTGGGAAAAGAAATAAATGGAATAAAATCCAAAAATGAGTTGGACTTGTTGGGACAGAAATTATGGATTGCCCCAAAGTGGAAGGAGGGGTTTTGGGGAGTTTTACCATAAGAGGCATGGTAAAACAAGAATGGATCAAAACCAAATAAAACCCCAAAACCAAAAAGGTTTTCTTTTTAGAAGAAACTAAATTCAAGAAAAGATTTTTAGAGAGCAAACTTAGAAGAGGGTTTTTAAGAAGGGTTTAAATGACCTTCTTCAAACCAAGCAAGGCTCTTTCTGAAAACAAAACCCACAAAATTTTTGGAGTGTCACAAAATGCAGAAGCTCACCGGGCGCGTAACCGCTTTGGGACGTTTCAACTCCAAGCTGGGAGAGCAAGCGCTGCCCTTCTTCAAGCTGATGAAGAAGAAAGGCCCCTTCGAGTGGACTGAAGAGGCCGACAAGGCATTCCAGGACCTCAAGAGGTACCTTACCAGCCCCCCGATAATGGTGGCCCCGCGCCCTTAGGAGCCCCTGGTACTCTACCTTGCGGCCACCCCTTACTCCGTCAGCGCAGCCCTGGTGGCAGTCAGGAAGGAGCGTCAGACCTTGGCCGCAGCCGCTGTCCCAGTCGACGCAGAGCAAGGTCAGGAAGGCCTCGCAAAGACCATGACCACGGCAGAAAAGGAACAACCTCGTCAGGGGAACGTGCCCGGAGCAGAGGAGACCCCCTTGGGCGACCAAGGACTGAGGGCCGCGCCGCCTCAGGAGGCACCTCAACCTCCGGAGGACGCGGGTAGCACCAACACCCTCAACCTCATCAAGCACCCAGTGTACTTCGTCAGTACGGCGCTGCGGGACGCAAGGGCACGGTACCCAATGCCCGAAAAGCTCCTCCTTGCACTGCTGGTGGCCTCGCGCAAGCTGCGGCACTACTTTCAAGGCCACCCCATCAAGGTCGTCTCAGCCTAACCTTTGGAAAGGGTACTCAGGAGCCCCAACTCAGCGGGGAGGGTTGCAGAATGGAACATCGAACTACAAGCGTTCCAGCTAGAATTCAGCACGACCAGGGTCATTAAGGGAGTTGCGCTCGCAGATTTCGTGGCGGAATGGACAGAGGCGCCATGGCTCAAAAGGGGCAAGGACCGGTCGCTCTTCCTGGGAAGTGAAGCGTCGGATGGTTGGGTGATGTACTTCGACAGGGCATTCTCGCGGCAAGGTGCGGGGGCTGGTGCGGTGCTCATATCCCCTACCCAGAACAAGCTTTACTATGACGTACAACTCTATTTCCATCACGAGGAGAAGTTCTCCAACAACATAGCAGAGTACGAGGCCCTGATAGCGGGTTTGAAGGCCACCCTCGCCTTAGGGGTAAAACGAATCACCATCAAGGGAGATTCGCAACTCCTCCTCAACTTCTCCAACAAGGTATGTGAGCAGAAGGATGAACACATGGAAGCGTACCTCGCGGAGGTCCGCAAGATGGAGAAGCAGTTTTGGGGGTTGGAGTTACAGCACGTGCCCCGCGGTACCACCAAGGAGGCCGATGACATTGCCAAGAGGGCATCCAGGCGACTGCCTCAGGAGCCCGGCGTCTTCGAAGAACGAATCTTCAGACCTTCGGCGACACCATCGCTATCAAGCACGGCACAACCTAGGGAGGAGCTCCCTCAGCCGCCCGCCTCGGGGCCCCGGCTTGTGGCCCGGCCTCGGGGGCGCGCTTGCTCCTGGCATTGGAACCTCAGGAAGGATGCTGGACCAGAGAGTTCAAGGACTACTTGATGCGAGGGACCCTGCCAGAGAAATAGGAAGATGCGGAGCACGTGGCGAGACATGCCACGGCTTATTGCCTCCAAGATGGAGAGCTCTACAAGAGGCGACCAAATGACGTGTCCTTACGCTGCGTTTCCAGGGAACAAGGAAAGGAGCTGTTAGCAGACATACATGGTGGAGATTGTGGGCACCACTCTTCGTCACGAAGCCTCATTGGCAAGGCGTTCCGCAGCGGCTTTTACTGGCCCACGGCACTCCACGACGCCATCGAGCTGGTGAGAGCCTGTGAAGCATGCCAATTCCACGCCAAGCAAATCTATCAGCCGGCTGAATGCCTGCAGACCATACCCCTCTCGTGGCCTTTCACGGTTTGGGGGCTGGACATTCTAGGCCCGTTTCCACGGGCGTGTCACACCCTTCATTTCATAACATTTAATTTGCATTATTAAAGCATGAAATTTTGGACCAACAAAAACTTTTGTATTATTTGGCTTTTATTTGGAGTTGGTTTTCTCTCTGTGATTCTTTTTAAGTGCTCTTTAAAGTCAACACAACTCCACCGTATATACTTCATCTCCTTGCCCCAAACTTCTGCCCAATGATCATTCCATGTGTATAGAGCAATATAATATTTTCATACAAAAATAATTTTGCCAAATAGTATTTTCCAAAAATTAGTTTTCCAAAACCCCTAAATTGAGGTTTGCACTACAAGTACTTGATTTGGGGTATGAAAAATATTTCAAAAGGTATATTTGAATCCTATTAGATGTAGGACTCCCATGAACCACAAGAGTATAATTTTAAAAGCTATTTTACTATTTTATTTAAAAGCTTTTTCTTAAGGCCAGAAATGGTCTTTAATAAGGAAAAATTAATTTATTGTTTCAAAAATATATGACAAAAATCAGGGAAGCTCAGTGGACATATATTTTCCATATATAAGAGTTTCAACACATGGTCATGTATAAAATATTGGACAAAACCTCCCAGAACCATTTCTGCCCATTTCAGGGATTTGAAATATTTCTACAGGAAATATTTTCATAAAAATCCAAGGAAAATCCAGCAAGTCACAAATGCATATTGTGATCATCTTGCAAAGCCTCATGTCAATTAAAGTCATTTTTGTTCACCAAAATGTCCCAAAACACTCTCTGACCAGAATCATATTTGAACAAGTTTGTACTGCCAACTATCTCTCCTTCATCCCAACTTTTATGAGCTTGATCACATGACCAAATGAGGCCCCCACACCAAGTGGTGCATCAAGGAGAAGTGATTTACTCAACTAGATCTACACAAGTTCATTTCTGCTAATTTCTAGGGTTTACAAAAGTTGCATTGGCAACTTTGCCCAAATGAGCTCAAAATGGGTGGGAGGCCCTAATTATATGTGCCATTTCACCCTGTGGAGTAACAAGGCTAATGGAAATCATCTACTTGCCCAAACCAGCATCAAACTCCTTCTGCCACTTTACCAAAATCCCATTTTTGGCCTCTCCCACTAATCTCCATGAGCTCTTCTTTTTACCACAACCCCTCCTAGGTCCCTTCTATCTCCTGGATGCTTTCCTTCCCGAGGAAGCAATGATGAAGGGAGGGGGAACCCCATTTTTCTTCTCTGGACAGCAGATTCCCCCCTCCCTCTCAGCCTCCTTCTCTCCCCTTAGCTTTCCAGAGCATCCAAGGCTCTCTCCAGCTTTTCCCCATGCCCCCTCCAGTTTCCAGACACAAGTGGACACGCGCGGATGCGGGAAAACTGCGGATGCCGGCCAAAGTCGCGCTCTGGAGCGCCTGGCAGGGCACCCGACCGTTGACGCCGCGTCCCCCGACCACCTCGAGCCTCCCCCGCGCGCCAATCGATGCCCCTCGACGTCCGCTCCACGCCAGCAGGCCGCCCACTTGCTCCCGCGCCCTCCTCTCTCTCCTGCAACTCGTGCCAGAGCGCCGCCCCGCTCAACCAATGCTCGCGCTGCTCCTATGGCCCGCCCGCATCTTGTCCCTCTCCTCCTCTCTCTCCCTGGCACCCTAAACCACTCCCACAAACGCCCTCGAGCCTCCATTCCCTCTCTAATGGCCACCCGAGCCGATCTCGCGGGCACCCGTAGGCCACGCCTACGGTGGACCTCGGCAAGCCTATATAAGGCGCCCCCGAGCCCCTCTCTCACTCCCTGTCGATCCCCCACACTCCTAATCAACCTCCCGCACCCCCCATTCCTCTCCAGACCCGCCCAAGCTCGAGATCGAGCTCAAGCTCCGCCGCTTAGGCTCGCTGGAGTTCGCAAGGTACAGGCCGTCCCCGGCCCTCTTTCCTCCCGATCTGGAACCCCTGCAGCCCCCTGATCATTTTCCCTTCTTCCCCTGCTTCTTTTGCAGCAGGGAACCGCCGGAACCGAATACGCCCGAGGCTCCTCCGCCGATTCACCTCGTCACCGGCGAACCAAGCTACCTCGGCGACCGCAACCACCACCACTCGAACGGCGACTCGATGCTGAGTCCAGCCGTACCCTCGCCCGACCTCGTCGTGCCCTGCATCGACGCTGGTGAGCCCGCCGACCCTCTGTCGAATGGTTAGGGATGACAGGCGAGCCCCGCCTATCAGCCTCTCCCCTCCATCGCCCCCCTCTGTCTCGCTGACGCCTGGGCCCCGCCCATCAGGTTTAAACCTGGTGCGCGCGCGTGCACCAGTGCGCTGGGCCGCCACTCTGGCTGGGCCTGCTGCGCTGCGGCTGTTCTGGCCCAGCAGGCACAGAGCCTTTTTCCTTTTTCTTTTTCTATCACCTTTCCAAAAATTCCACTGGACTAAATATTTATTCAAATAAAATAATTCCAGTTCCTAAATTCTTGTAAAAATCCCACCTATTTAATGGTGCAACTTTCATTCAAATCCCACAACCTTTTCTTCAGTGTAAATATTTAAATGTGATTTTAGGCATTTAAATATACCTTTGTAAATCCATTTCTCCTATTCTGCTACTCCAAATCCAAAACTACTAATTTTCCCCTTCTTAGTTTTCACCCTAGTATTTAACAAAAATGAGTTGACATTTTTCTGAGCACTTTAGTTTTTCTGTTTTATAATTGCCTTATTTTCCTCGTTATTATTTTGCGACGATAGATTGCGTTGCCTACCCAAGGAGTTGGACCAGAAGACTTTGAGGACCCAGAAGACTTCGTTGAGCCAGGCAAGCAGCCCTTTGACCATGTCTATGAAACCCTTTTATGCATATCATATAGCACCGTATTGTTGTTGCAATGGAATCATGATGAGGTAGTAACCACTTTGATGGTTTGCCACCGTACTTCCTCGTTGATACTTGCATTGTGCATGACCCTACCTTCTTATGAGTTTTATGCCGGTGGGAGTAGATAGGATGCTAAAGTAGATCCTATGCAAAAAGGGACGGGAATATGCATGGTGAAGGAGACAAAGCATTTTCAAAAGACTTTTCGAAAACCTCGTCGGGTGCCACTTATGCCCGAGGGACATGATGAGATGGGTAACCACTTGATGACGAAGTGGTGTACCGAGGCAGGTGTGTGTGTTGTTTTCGAAAATGGATTAGATTTAAGATTTGTTGACTGTCCCAACCTTATATGCGCAACCACTCTACCCTTATATGGGAAAGGGCATTATTGATTACCTAGACCCATACTAGCTTGGAGCCCGCATTACTAGTGACGGGAGAGTTGTCGGTGTGCTCTCTCGGACGGGGTCGTGCTAGGTAGGGCGGCCATGACTGTTTTTACAGGCACCGGATACACCGCTGTGTCCCATCTCGGATGTTACGATCTCGAGTGAGTCTCGTATGATGTACATCGTGAGGATACGGAATAACGAGTGGACTCCTTGTTAGTGTTGTCTAGGGAAAGGTAGTGATCGGGTGCTTACCCCGGGTACTTGAGGTATCGCGGGTCGTGGATGACACGGAAGTTCCCCGGATCTTGTGGGTAAAGTGTGCAACCTTTGCAGAGTGTAAAACTATTCGAATAGCCGTGTCCACGGTCAAGGACAGTTGGTGCTGCTTAAACTAGGTCCAGAGTTTACAAACCAGTGTGTGTGTTCGGATAACTACTTGGGTCAAGTCAAAGGACTTGACGTCATTGAGATGGGTTGGTGCCCACTCTATTTATGTTGATACCTGTAACCTGTCCCCATGGTTACTTGAATTCTCTTGATGCATGTCTTACAAGTTGTTGAACATGTCATTGCACTCAAAACCAGCTTTTTGCAAAAATTTACCTATATAATGTATTGTTACATCTTGAACCAAAACATGGGTTGCTTGCGAGTACATTGAAAGTACTCATTGGATTGCCACTGGTTATTTAATTGACCAGGCATGGAAGAACCGGAGTTCGAAGAAGAGTTCTTTGGAGACGAACATGCGAACTAGGATGTTTCCCAGTCAGAATGCCTGTAGGGTTAAGGTAGATGGCATGGGTTCTACTTATCGACAAAGATTTCCTCTGCTTGTGTTTCATTTGATGTTCAGCCCTTAAGGCTTTATCAATGTAAGACTTGACCATAATGGTCATAATTTGTGTAAGACGGTATGTATGGATGTAAGACTCTTGCTATTCAGCTTCTGTGTGTTCAGTGAGCATTGATCCCTGGGATCACTGTACACGTGCATTCCGGTGATCTCGACTTATGAGTCGGGGTCCCCACAGAGCTGGTATCAGAGCCATCCTGACTGTAGGAAGCCTTAGTTAGCATGGACGTTAGTTAGAGTGAGACTATCCACGAAATTACCTGTATACCTATGTTTTCTGAAAGTATCCCAAACATAGGTCACATTCCCTCTATTGACCCTTCCCCTTCCACTTTTGTAGATGGTCGTCGTACCCGAGGACTTCCTGACCACCGGATTTCCCGTGCTTCTCGATGACAGCCTCAGGAAGTGCCAGTTCAGTCGATCCCCCACCTACTCCTACCACGAGCACCGGGTCAGCATCACCAAGAAGGAGTATCACGTGGAGGTAGTCGTGAGGGCGAACGACTCCCCGACAAGCTGGTACTTTGAAGGACCCCATATGACGACCCTCTTTCTCGCCATTGAGACTGATGCACTCAAGGCGTTGACTCGCCTTCGAGATCTTCTGCCAGAGATGGCAAGTGAGCCAGCCACTCGTTACCTGCCTTATCATAAGGAGGGTGATGACGAGAGCAGCGCACCAGCTCCAGCCATGGACGAAGGACTTTCCCTCCATTTCCATACCTACTTCAGCTTGTGTGCCAACAGCCTGGCACAACACTTGGCCTCAGAGTCGATGGAGCTTCAGAAGGAACTCCACGAGACCAAGGAACTCCTCCACCTAGCCCAGACGAAGGCGGACAGGATCAAGAAGGATGGTGCACCCCCTGGACAGCCCGTTGCAGCCTATCAAGGCGGGCGACCCCCACAGATCACGAATGCCAAGGGGTCATCTCAGCCACGCCGTATGACGGCGAAAGACTACCGCAACCTCTTCACGGTGCCCCCAGCGAAGCAGCGCCGTGTTCAGCTCCCCCACTGCCCCAATCCCTCAAGCGACGAAGAGACTGAGACAGATGAAGATGAGGTGGAAGACCCAGAGGAGCCGGAATAACCGACCGAGCAGTCCACTAGCTAGACACCGTTCAGGACTAGGATAGGCCAGTCCATAACCCTTAAGGTAGGATAGGTCGTGTACCCCTTATGCGAAATCGAGTCCATATAATGGTTCAAATGAAACCATGTTGTGTTGTGTTTGCTTTCAACGTGTTTTGATGGAAGTTGTACTTTTCCTTTCGGGAAATTGTAAACAACTACATCACGCATTTGGTTTTAATGCATGAGTTTGGCCCTTCCGGCCTTGGCTTAACTTAAAATTGTATCACACCCACCCCTTACTAGGCATCCCATCTATATTGCTTTCTCTACTTTTTCCCAATCATGAGACCTTGACCGCTCCAACAGGATGCCTGTTGTAACCCGTACTGGTACCTCTACCCAGCAGCAAGAAGGCGGAGGTTCTGCTGAAGCAAGAGTCAGCCAGGACCAAGCCCGAGGACAGACTCCACCACCACCACCTCATCCAAGCATGGACATGGCTCAGCTTCTCCAAGCCTTCCGAGAGGAACGCCAAGCCAACACTGCAGCCCTCCAGACGATTGCTCAAGCTGTCAATCGCCAGCCGGCGGGACACGACAATGGACGTTCCACATTGGTGGAGTTCAAGAAGCATGCACCACACACCTTCATCGAGACTGCTGAACCCCTAGATGCAGACGACTGGGTCCACACCATTGAGGATCTATTGGAACTAGTCGGATGCACTGAAGACCGTGAGAGGGTGGCATATGCTGCCCACTGTCTCGGGGGAACTGCCCGAGCTTGGTGGGATGGATTCAAGGCCATGCATGCTGAGCAAAACATCACATGGAATAACTTCAAGACAGAATTCTGCAAGGCCCACATTCCTTCCGGAATCATGGTCATCAAGAAGCGTGAGTTCCGAGCCCTGAAGCAAGGAAGTAGCATAGTCAAGGAGTACATGCAGAAGTTCAGTGTTCTCTCAAGGTATGCTCTTGAGGATGTCAGCACTGATGCTGCCAAAAAGGAGCGCTTCATGCAAGGCCTTAACCAGACTCTGCAGTACTCGCTTGTTGTGTGTGACTGCCTGACCTTTCCTGATCTGGTGAACAAGGCACTCATGCTTGAGGACAAGCGACGTGCTTTAGATGATACCCGTAAGCGCAAGATGATCAGCAAGGGTAGCTCCGGCAACCAGAAGCCTCACCCGTGGCATCCATCTCCGGTCAAGCCAACCTATCAGCAGCCAGGAGCTCCTGCACCCCGCACCAACTATCCACCTCAGCAGTATGCCAACCCCAGGCCAGCTTACAACAACCCCAATAACAATGCCGGCAAGAGCAGCAACCCCAACCAAATCACTTGCTTTGGATGTGATCATCCAGGACACTACTCCAAGTATTGCCCCAACAAGAAGCCCGACGCCCCGCGCCCCAATGCGCAGAACCCAGGACAAGGCCGTGGAATGCCACCAAGGAACCAAGCTCCCCGCAACCCGCCCAACAAAGGCAAGGGTCGTGTGAATCATGTCACTGCAAAAGAAGCCCAGGAAGCCCCGGACGTCGTGCTGGGTACGTTCCTTGTCAACTCAACCCCTGCAACTGTCTTGTTTGATTCTGGAGCCACGCATTCATTTGTCACCCAAAAGTTTGCATTAAAAAGTGGCATGATCCCTACACCCCTGAATAACCCTATGGTGGTACAAACCCCCGGAGCAGAGATGAGAGCCAAGATAGGATGTAGAGGAGTCGGGATTGTCATTAATGGGGTAGACTTCCTAGCAGACCTTATCATCTTAAGATCACAAGGCCTGGATGTGATCTTAGGAATGAATTGGCTCATCAAGCACCAAGGCTTGTTAGATTGCGCCAACCGAACTGTCACTGTGACCAATGAGCAAGGTGTCAAAGTTAAATTTACCTCCAACCCCTCCTATGCTCAAGCCAACCAAGTCAACTGTCTGAATGAAGTTGGATTGGAACAAATGCCGGTAGTATGCGAATACCCCGATGTTTTTCCTGATGAGCTACCGGGAATGCCTCCTGACCGAGACATTGAGTTCATCATCGAGCTCATACCCAGAGCGGGACCCATCTATAAGAAGCCTTATAGAATGGGATCGGAGGAGTTAGCAGAATTGAAGAAGCAACTGGAAGAGCAGTTGAGGAAGGGATTTATCCTCCCTAGTGCCTCCCCTTGGGGATCACCTGTTCTGTTTTTGGCAAAGAAGGACGATACCATCCGCTTGTGCCTTGACTACCGCTCCCTCAATGAAGTTACAATCAAGAACAAGTATCCACTTCCCAAGATTGAAGATCTGTTTGATCAACTCAATGGGTCCAAGGTGTTCTCCAAGATCGACCTCAGATCTGGGTACTACTAGCTGAAAATCAGACCCCAAGATATTCCGAAGACGGCGTTTGTAACCAGATATGGCCTGTATGAGTGCACGGTCATGTCCTTTGGATTGACCAATGCCCCAGCTTACTTCATGTATCTCATGAATAAGGTCTTCATGGAGTATTTGGACAAGTTTGTCGTTGTCTTCATTGATGACATTCTTGTTTTCTCGAAGACGGAAGAAGAGCACGAGCAACACTTGAGGATGGTCCTAGACAAGCTTCGAGAGCACCAACTGTATGCCAAGTTCAGCAAGTGCGAATTTTGGCTGCGTGAAGTTGGATTCTTGGTTCATGTTTTGACCGAGGAAGGATTGTCGGTCGATCCCTCTAAGATTGAAGCCGTGACTGAATGGCAATCCCCAAGCAATGTGAAGGAAGTCAGAAGCTTCCTCGGACTCGCCGGATATTACCGCAAGTTCATTGAAGGATTCTCAAGCATTGCCCGACCCATGACTCAGCTCTTGAAGAAGGACAAGAAGTTTGAATGGACGCCGAAGTGCAAAGAGAGCTTCCAGGAGCTAAAGAAGAGACTGACCACCACCCCAGTTCTGGCCACACCAGATATACACAAGGAGTTTGTGATATATTGTGATGCGTCAAAAACCAGACTGGGAGGTGTTCTGATGCAAGAAGGCAGAGTCGTAGCTTACCTTTCAAGGAAACTATGACCTCATGAAGAGAACTATGCTACTCATGATCTTGAGTTAGCAGCAGTGGTTCATGCCCTGAAGACATGGCGACATTACCTCCTAGGGAAGCGGTGTGAGATATACACGGATCACAAAAGTCTAAAGTATATCTTCACTCAAAAGGAATTGAACATGAGGCAAAGAAGATGGCTAGAGTTGATCAAGGATTATGACCTCAGTGTTCAATACCACCCTGGGAAGGCTAATGTGGTAGCAGATGCATTAAGCAGAAAGGCTTGTTCCTTGAATGCTATGCTTAAGGACAAGCTGCCCGCCTTGTATGAAGAACTTGAAAGCTTCGGTTTGGAACTGGTTGCACCAGGATTCTTGGCCAACCTCGAAGTGAGGCCTACCTTGATGGATGATATTAAGGAAGCTCAGAAGGGACACGGAAGTATTGAAGGCATCAAGAGGAAGATCAAGGTAGGCAAGGCCCCAGGATTCTCAGAGGATGAGAAAGGAATTGTGTGGTTTGGAAATCGCATTTGCGTGCCCAACAAGGTTGAGCTCAAGAATCTTATCTTGCAAGAAGCTCATAACACCCCATATTCCATCCATCCTGGAGGAACCAAGATGTATCAAGACCTGAAGGAAAGATTTTGGTGGCACGGGATGAAAAGGGAGATTGCCACCTATGTTGCAAAGTGTGATGTATGCCAAAGACTCAAGGCTGAATATCAGCGACCTGCTGGATTGCTCCAACCACTCAAGGTTCCCGAGTGGAAATGGGATAAAGTCGCGATGGATTTCATCACTAGACTACCTAGGTCAAACAAGGGACATGACTCCATCTGGGTCATAGTCGATCATTTGACCAAAGTAGCCCATTTCATTCCTGTTAAGACTACCCATGATGGCAACCAGCTAGCAACTCTATACATCAACAGGATCGTAAGCCTTCATGGTGTTCCCAAGGAGATTGTGTCAGATCGAGGAACCCAGTTTACCTCAAGGTTCTGGAAGAAGTTCCAAGAAGCCATGGGGACCAAGTTGTCCTTTAGCACTGCTTTCCACCCACAGACCGGAGGTTAGACAGAACGAGTGAATCAGATACTCGAAGACATGCTCCGAGCCTGTGTCCTGGCATATGGAGCTAGGTGGGAAGATTGCCTCCCTTTCGCCGAGTACTCCTACAACAACAGTTATCAGTCAAGCCTTTAGATGGTGCCGTTTGAGGTGCTATATGGATGGAAGTGCCGCACTCCCCTCAATTGGTCAGAGACCGGAGAAGGACTAGTCTTTGGGCCCGATATCCTCCGTGAAGCAGAAGAGCAAGTCCAGCTTGTTAGAGAGCGTTTGAAGACCGACAAGTCAAGGCAGAAGAGCTACGCTGACTCACGTCGTAGAGACATGAACTTCCGAGTTGGAGACCATGTCTATCTCCGGGTCACACCTCTCAAGGGAACCCAATGTTTCCATGTTAAAGGGAAGCTCACACCAAGATACATCGGCCCCTTCAAGATCACGGAACAACGAGGAGAAGTGGCTTACCAGTTGGAACTGCCACCTGAACTATCCGATGTGCACAATGTATTCCACGTGTCACAACTCCGAAAGTGCCTGCAAGTTCCAGTCAAGCCTGATCTCTACAAGGACGCCAATCACCAAGCCATTGACCTTCAGCCTGATTTGACCTACTGTGAGAGGCCCATCTGCATTTTAGATGAGGCTGAGCGGCACACTCGAAGCCGCACCATCAAGTACTTCCAGGTCCAGTAGAGCAACCACACTGAAGCATAAGCCACGTGGGAACGTGAAGACTACCTTAGATCCGAGTTTCCATATCTCTTTAAAGCCTAGTTTAGGAATCTCGGGGATGAGATTCTTGTAAGGGGGGTAGGTCTGTCACACCCTGCATTTTGTAACATTTCATTTGCATTATTAAAGCATGAAATTTTGGACCAACAAAAACTTTTGCATTATTTGGCTTTTATTTGGAGTTGGTTTTCTATCTGTGATTCTTTTTAAGTGCTCTTTAAAGTCAACACAACTCCACCTCATATACTTCATCTCCTTGCCCTAAACTTCTGCCCAATGATCATGCCATGTGTATAGAGCAATATAATATTTTCGTACAAAAATAATTTGGCCAAATAGTATTTTCCAAAAATTAGTTTTCCAAAACCCCTAAATTGAGGTTTGCACTGCAAGTACTTGATTTGGGGTATGAAAAATATTCCAAAAGGTATATTTGAATCCTATTAGATGTAGGACTCCCATGAACCACAAGAGTATAATTTTAAAAGCTAATTTACTATTTTATTTAAAAGCTTTTTCTTAAGGCCAGAAATGATCATTAATAAAGAAAAATTATTTTATTGTTTCAAAAATATTTGACAAAAATCAGGGAAGCTTAGTGGACATATATTTTCCATATATAAGAGTTTCAACACATGGTCATGTTCAAAATATTGGACAAAACCTCCCATAACCATTTTTGCCCATTTCAGGGATTTGGAATATTTCTACAAGAAATATTTTCATAAAATCCAAGGAAAATCCAGCAAGTCAGAAATGCATATTGTGATGACCTTGCAAAGCCTCATGTCAATTAAAGTCATTTTTGTTCACCAAAATGCCCTAAAACCGTCTGTGACCGGAATCATATTTGAACAAGTTTGTACTGCAAGCTATCTCTCCTTCATCCCAACTTTTATGAGCTTGATCACATGACCAAATGAGGCCACCACACCAAGTGGTGCATCAAGGAGAAGTGATTTACTCAACTAGATCTACACAAGTTCATTTCTGCTAATTTCTAGGGTTTACAAAAGTTGCATTGGCAACTTTGCCCAAATGAGCTCAAAATGGGTGGGAGGCCCTAATTATATGTGTCATTTCACCCTGTGGGGTAACAAGGCTAATGGAATTCATCTACTTGCCCAAACCAGCATCAAACACCTTCTGCCACTTTACCAAAATCCCATTTTTGGCCTCTCCCACTAATCTCCATGAGCTCTTCTTTTTACCACAACCCCTCCTAGGTCCCCTCTATCTCCTGGATGCTTTCCTGCCCGAGGAAGCAATGATGAAGGGAGGGGGAATCCCATTTTTCTTCTCTGGACAGCAGATTCCCCCCTCCCTCTTAGCCTCCTCCTCTCCCCTCAGCTTTCCAGAGCATGCAAGGCTCTCTCCAGCTTTTGCCCATGCCCCCTCCAGTTGCCAGACACAAGTGGATGCGCGTGGACGCGGGAAAACCGCGGATGCCGGCCAAAGTCGTGCTCTAGAGCGCCTGGCAGGGCACCCGACCATTGACGCTGCGTCCCCCGACCACCTCGAGCCTCCCCCACGCGCCAATCGATGCCCCTCGACGTCCGCTCCACGCCAGCAGGCCGCCCACTTTCTCCCGCGCACTCCTCTCTCCTGCAGCTCGCGCCAGAGCGCCGCCCCGCTCGGCCAATGCTCGCGCTGCTCCTATGGCCCGCCCGCAGCTCGTCCCTCTCCTCCTCTCTCTCCCTGGCACCCTAAACCACTCCCACGAACGCCCCCGAGCCTCCATTCCCTCTCTAACGGCCACCCGAGCCGATCCCGCGGGCACCCGTAGGCCACGCCTACGGTGGACCTCGGCCAGCCTATATAAGGCACCCCCGAGCCCCTCTCTCACTCCCTGTCGCCCCCCGACACTCCAAATCAACCTCCCGCACCCCCCATTCCTCTCTAGAGCCGCCCGAGCTCGAGCTCCGCCGCTTCGGCTCAACGGAATTTGCGAGGTACAGGCCGTCCCCGGCCCTCTTTCCTCCCGATCTGGAACCCCTGCAGCCCCCTGATCATTTTCCCTTCTTCCCCCACTTCTTTTGCAGCCGAGAACATCCGGAACCGACGACGCCCGAGGCTCCTCCGCCGCGTGACCTTGTCGCCGGCAAACCAGGCTACCCCAGCGACCGCAACCACCACCACCCGAATGGCGACTCGATGCTGAGTCCAGCCGTACCCTCGCCCGACCTCGTCGTGCCCTGCATCGATGCCGGTGAGCCCGCCGACCCTCTGTCGCAGGGTTAGGGATGACAGGCGGGCCCCGCCTGTCAGCCTCTCCCCTCCATCGCCCCCCTCTGTCTCGCTGACGCCTGGGCTCCGCCCGTCAGGTTTAAACCTGGCGCGCGCGCATGCACTAGTGTGCTGGGCCGCCACTCTGGCTGAGCCTGCTACGCTGCGGCTCTTCTGGCCCAGCAGGCACAGAGCCTTTTTCCTTTTTCTTTTTCTGTCACCTTTCCAAAAATTCCACTGGACTAAATATTAATTCAAATAAAATAATTCCAGTTCCTAAATTCTTGTAAAAATCCCACCTATTTAATGGTGCAACTTTCATTCAAATCCCGCAACCTTTTCTTCACTGTAAATACTTAAATTTGATTTTAGGCATTTAAATATACCTTTGTAAATCCATTTCTCCTATTCTGCTACTCCAAATCCAAAACTGCTAATTTTCCCCTTCTTAGTTTTCACTCTAGTATTTCACAAAAATGATTTGGTTTTTCTGTTTTATTATTGCCTTATTTTCCTCGGTATTATTTTGCAACAATAGATTGCGTTGCTGACGAAGGAGTTGGACCAGACGACTATGAGGACCCAGAAGACTTCGTTGATCCAGGCAAGCAGCCCTTTGACCATGTCTATGAAACCCTTTTATGCATATCATATAGCACCATATTGTTGTTGCACCGGAATCATGATGAGGTAGTAACCACTTTGATGGTTTGCCACCGTACTTCCTCGTTGATACTTGCATTGTGCATGACCCTACCTTCTTATGATGGTTATGCCGGTGGGAGTAGATAGGATGCTAAAGTAGATGCTACGCAAAAAGGGACGGGAATATGCATGGTGAAGGAGACAAAGCATTTTCAAAAGACTTTTCAAAAACCTCGTTGGGTGCCACTTATGCCCGAGGGAGATGATGAGATGGGTAACCACTTGAAGATGAAGTGGTGTACCGAGGCAGGTGTGTGTGTTGTTTCGAAAACGGATTAGATTTAAGATTTGTTGACTGTCCCAACCTTACATGCGCAACCACTCTACCCTTATATGGGAAGGGGCATTATTGATTACCTAGACCGGTACTAGCTTGGAGCCCGCATTACTAGTGAGGGGAGAGTTGTTGGTGCGCTCTCTCGGGACGGGGTCGTGCCAGGTAGGGCGGCCATGACTGTTTTTACATGGCACCGGATACACCGTTGTGTCCCCTCTCGGATGTTACGATCTCGAGTGAGTCTTGTATGATGTACATCGTGAGGATACGGAACAACGAGTGGACTCCTTGTTAGTGTCATCTAGGGAAAGGTAGTGATCGGGTGCTTACCCGGGGTACTTGAGGTATCGCGGGTCGTGGATGACACGGAAGTTCCCCGGATCTTGTGGGTAAAGTGTGCAACATTTGCAGAGTGTAAAACTATTCGAATAGCCTTGTCCACGGTCAAGGACAGTTGGGCGGTGCTGCTTAAACTATGTCCAGAGTTTACAAACCAGTGTGTATGTTCGGATAACTACTTGGGTCAAGTCAAAGGACTTGACGTGATTGAGATGGGTTGGTGCCCACTCTATTTATGTTGATACCTGTAACCTGTCCTCATGGTTACTTGAATTCTCTTGATGCATGTCTTACAAGTTGTTAAACATGTCATTGCACTCAAAACCAGCTTTTTGCAAAAATTTACCTATATCATGTATTGTTACATCTTGGACCAAAACATGGGTTGCTTGCGAGTACATTCAAAGTACTCATTGGCTTTCCACTGGTTATTTAATTGACCAGGCATGGAAGAACCGGAGTTCGAAGAAGAGTTCTTTGGAGACGAACAGGCGAACTAGGACGTTTCCCAGTTAGAATGCCTGTAGGGTTAAGGCAGATGGCATGGGTTCTACTTATCAACGAAGATTTTCGCTGCTTGTGTTTCATTTAATGTTCAGCCCTTAAGGCTTTATCAATGTAAGACTTGACCATAATGGTCATAATTTGTGTAAGACGGTATGTATGGATGTAAGACTCTTGTTATTCAGCTTCCGTGTGTTCAGTGAGCATTGATATCTGGGATCATTGTACATGTGCATTCCGGTGATCTCGACTTATGAGTCGGGGTCCCCACAGGGTGCCAGGGGGCTATCACTACCTCTACGTCACCATCGACAAATTCGCCAAATGGGTAGAAGTGGAAGCCATCCGCACCATCCCACAGGCTCCACAGTCATGTTCGTCAGGGGCATTGCGAGCCAATTCGGGGTGCCTAATCGCATCATCACCGACAACGGTTCGCAGTTCACCAGCGGTCTCTTCAAAACATATTGTGCTAATCTTGGAACGCAGATATGCTACGCTTTAGTGGCGCATCCTCGGAGCAACGGCCAAGCTGAACGGGCCAACGCGGAGGTGTTGAAGGTCCTCAAGACTAGGACCTTCAAGAAAAAGATGGAAGCCTACGGCAGGGGCTGGTACGACGAGCTCTAGTCTGTGCTGTGGTCTATCTGCACGACCGCGACCAAGTCAACTGGGGAAACTCCATTCTTCCTTGTCTACGGAGCTGAAGCCGTCTTCCCTCACGAGGTCAAGCGTCGCTCCGCACGGGTCCTGGCGTTCGACGAAACGCAGCAGGACGCCATGCGGGGGACGGACCTCGTGCTGGAGTGGAGCGCCGTCGAGAGGCCGCGCTGCGAGCAGCAAGGTATCAACAGGCGTTGCGATGATACCACTGCCGTAACATCCGCCCCAGAGCTCTTGAGGTAGGGGACCTCGTACTCAGGAGGGTCCTCTCCAGGGAGGGGTTGCACAAGCACTCTCCCATGTGGGAGGGCCCTTTCAAGGTTGTTCATGTTTCCAGGCCCGGCTCCGCGCGCTTGGAAACCCAGGAGGGGATACCCATCCAGAACACGTAGAACATTCAGCATCTTTGGAAATTCTACCCCTGAGCAAGGCCCGGTGCCTGTGAAGAAGGCCAATGCCTGTGAAGCTGCCGCATTTTGGAAAAGGCCCGGTGCCTGTGAAGAAGGCCAGTGCCTGTGAAGCTGCCGCATTTTGGAAAAGGCCCGGTGCCTGTGAAGAAGGCCAATGCCTATGAAGCTGCCGCATTTTGGAAAAGGCCCGGTGCCTATGAAGAAGGCAAAAGCCTGTGAAGCTCGCCGCCCATGACACTCTCACGTAATAATGAGTGGGGCTGTACACGCCCAGAGTCTCCGGAGTGCCGTCCTCAGGCCTCGGGGGCTCCCGCCCACGCCCAGTGGCAGCACTTAGCTTCGCGCTGGTGAGAAGACGTCGAAGACTAGATTAGGTGTCGGACGCGGCTTTTTCATTTGCTTTCTGCAGTTGGCTTGTTCGTTCCTATTTGAAGTTTTGTTGAAGCTGTTGCCATCTCTGGCTTGAGACTCTTGGCCTTGTTCACTCGCTTACCTCGTTCTCTTTCGTGCAAGTCTCGCCAGGGAGGTGCACGGGCACCCTCGCAAGTGTTTTTGTTCTGCCCCGATCGTTTGAAAGCCTCCCTATCCGGGTCCTCCACGAGAGTACCCCTCTCAGTCCGTGCCCCACGGGCATCGCAGCGCGAACACAGGACCTGGGCAGTGGCCCCCGCAACCGAAGCTGAAAGCTACCCCTCCTGACTAATCCTTGCAGGACAGGAAGCATGAGGCAAGGCCCCTCGCCTCAGGAGGCGAAGGCCGTGACAAGCCTCCCCGAGCTAAGTGGTTCTCATACGCGGACACGCGGCATAGGGACACGGCTCAGAAATAAGCAGAAACAGCATGATAATTAAACAGTAACCGTTTGACACGCCCTCGCGAGGCCCGATACTACTTTCTTTTGCGCAGGAAAGGAAGAAACACAAAATGGGCATGATTTGCTCAACACCAACTCGCGGCGAGGGCTCCCACTTCCTCCTGGGCTCAGTCAGATCCCTTCTCTCGCTTCACCGAGGCGCGACGGCGGACCGACCCGCTACCTTCCCCCGGGCGAGCACGACAGTGTGGAGGCTGGTCGCGACCACCGCTGGAGGATTTGGAGTCCGAAGGAGAGTCGCCGCAGCTAGGCGAGCCCCGAGCGCCCCAGACCATGCGCCAGCCTTCATCTTCATCCTGATCGACGTCTGGGCTTGGCATGCGGCCGCGGTCACCGTCTTCATGGCAGCACCCAGCACGGCGACCGTCTTCCCCGAACACCCTCACATAGAGGGTGGCGTCGCCATCGAACTTGATGTGCAGGGTGCACCGCCGGCTCAGGCTGCGCGCACGAGCAAACGTTTGCCAGCCGCGGGTCAGGGCCACATTCCCGGAGACAGAGACCTCTAGCGAAGTCTAGGAGGCCCTGCTACAGCAGCCGTCTGCCTGAAGCCAGAGGCCACCCGGAGTGCCGGCCGGAAGTTCAGCTACAAAGAAGCGGGGAAGTTGGAGCCAGGGGCCGGTCGGGTCCGCCGACCACACGACGAAATCGGGCAACACCTCCGCTGAGCGAAAGCGCGGCCTAGGGGGTCGCATAGCCGCGACGTCCCTCTCGTCGACGACAGGGCACTCGCCGCCTCAAAGGGGACCATCTCCACGACCGCATGAAGCCACCGCGGGGGCCTGGGGATGCTTGTGGGGGTGGCCCCCGCTATGCTTGGTCTTGGGAGAGTCGGCCCCCTCCCGGCGAGCCTTTCCCTTCTCCTCGGTTGAGAACCTCTTCGGTGGGGCCATGGGGATGGCGAGTAGCTGGGATGAAGAGAAGGGGGATAGTAGGAAGGAATAGGCTAAAGGGGCTCACGCCATTCCGTACTTATAGCCGAGGGAGGCCAACCGCCGGCCTCCATGATCAGAGGTAATCATGACCCATTTTTGCATGCAGGGACTTGTCAAGTCACGCGGTTGCCGTGGCATCATGGGGAGCGGAGCCGCCTACGTCCAATCAACCGCCATGCAGCGCCCAAGGCCACAGGCAGTTGGGGCCTGCGGTGCTTCACACTTGCTCCTTCGCTTCTCCGCTAAGCCAAGTCCGGGCGCGCCTTAGGCCCAGGGGCTACTGTCGGCGTTCTAGGAACGGGGGTACCCAGAATTGCCTGCGTGTGGCCTGCAGCGTGGCTCAAGTAGGGGGCCTACCACGGCCCATCTTCATCGACTCAAGCTCAAGACCCTCGCGAGGGGGCCAAGCCTCGCGGGGCAGACGATAGTAAGCTTCCTCAAGCACATCCTCGCCAGGCTGGCTCGCGAGGAGGAGGAGAGATCAAGGCAGGGTACCTCACGAGGTGCCCGTGATGCAAGCCATGATGATCTGGACCAGGCAGGCGCCAGGCGGGCGCCGGTCTGGGCAGTGTCCTTGTTTCCCCTTTGGTGCAAAGGGGTCAAGCGCAGGCCAAGGCATCAGGCAAAGGATACCATTTCGGTGCAAGAAGACCAAGACCAGCAGAACGACAGGATGGAGGTCATCGTGGAGCCCAGGAAGGCGTCATCGTCAAAGCCTTTGGCAGGCGAGGACCAACTTTAGTCAGGATAAGTGTACTAGATGTTCCCCTTCAAAATGGCCAATTGTTGGCGCCCTTCCCGCTCAATATTTGGGAAGAGGACCAGGGCCTTGTTCTATAAATAGGACTAGCCATTACCAAGGTAGGCAGGACCATTCGAACCTTAGCCAGATCCACTCACAAGAACTCCTCCCCTTGCGAGGTTGTTCTTCCTTTGTACTGTTCATCATCAGCCCCTGAGGCAATCCACCACACCACAAACTAGAGGAGGGTATCACACCACAATGGTGGCCCGAACTAGTATAAACCTTGCGTCCCTTGTGTTGTTCTTCGTGTAGTTTAGATCTCTTGCGAGGCGACGAGACGTGAGGAGGTAGGGGGAGTAATCTCCGTGTGCACCCCAGAGTTCGAACCTGAAGGGTCTGCCGGAACCCGCAATCCGACAGTGGCCCTCGCCAAGGGTGGCGTGACCGGCCTCGCGAGGACCGCTGGCAGGAACAGCCTCGCGAGGGGGCTTGGAGGGATCAGCCTCGTGAGGATCGCCCGCAAGGCAATGCAGGCCTCCCTCCTCTGCCACCACCACCAAGGAGGAACAAAGACGAGCATCAGGATGAGGGGGCCAGGGGCTTCCAGGAGCCGCGTGCTATCACTTGCATCTTGGGCGGCACTCACACCCCGGCCTCTCAACGCATCTTCAAGCAGTTTGCTCGCGAGGTGAATGCAGTCCTCCCGAAGCTCGAGGCCTCTCGCCCTCTCAGGTGGTCCACGTGCACCATCACGTTCAGCTCAGCGGACCAACTCAAGTGTGCAGCGACAGCTGGGGTCCTCCCAATGCTCTGTTCCCCAGTCATCAGCAATGTGCAGGTCACCAGGACCCTCATCGATGGTTGCGCAGGACTCAAAATTCTGTCCGTCGAAACATTCAACAATCTCCAATTACCGTATGATCAGCTCCAGCCAACCAAGCCTTTCTCAGGAGTCACTGATGGTTCCACCACCCCGATAGGGCAGGTCCGACTCCGTGTCACCTTTGGACAGCGCATGAACTACTGCACTGAACTCATCGACTTTGATGTTGCCCACATTCGCCTGCCCTACAACGCCATCCTCGGGTATCCAGCCCTGTCCAAGTTCATGGCAGTGACTCACCATGGCTACAACATCCTCAAGATGCCGAGAAGCGGCGGAGTCATCACAGTCCCCTATGAGGAGAAAGATGCAGTGTGCTCTCTCGAGCGCGTCTTCCAAGCTGCATCAATCAAAGACCCAGATCGCAAGAGCGGGAACTTTCCTGAAGTAGTCCCCAAGAAGAAGAAGACATCACCTAGCCCGAGGCCTCAAGAGGCATGCACCTCCGGAGGCACGGAACCAGGATTCGCGCCCACCCAAGGGGCGCATCCCTCCGTCGCATAGGAAGGCACGCCCGACGCCCTCCTCGGGCAAGGCTCGGGGGCTTTCTCATGGAAGGCCACTGACTTTGCCAAGATCACGAGGGAGGCGCTCGAGCACCACTTGGAGGCATGCTTCGCGGCACGTTTCCCTCACCTTTCCCTCAGGAGGGCCCAACCCTCAGGAGTTCATCACTAAAGTCACTCAGGAGCTGCAGGAATCAAGAGTCATGTGCGGCAGCCGCCGCTTACCTGGCATAGCTCCCCATCCAGGCGAGGATGGCGGGTTGCACGTCTGCATCGACGTACCAGGGCTCAACCGAGCCGCGTCTCAGGAGCGCATCTGGCCTTCGCGCGTAGGACATTGGGAGGGTCCACCTCACAGCTACGTTCGCATGCCTCTTGTCCTGCCGAACGCGGTCGCTGCTCATCAGCGCCTGGTGCGGAGCATTATGGAAGCTCAGGAGGCCAGGCGCTACACGGTCCTGGCGGAGATGGAGATGGTCCTCCAATAGCCGCCTGGACCCCCGGAGCCTCCCGAGGCTCAGGGCCCTAGGGGCTCGTGAGGATCGGCTTCTTAATCATGCGTCGTCTGGTACTCCAACATCCCTTCATCTGCAACGGTATCAGGTGACATCTTTCAAAGTTTCATTTCAGCTGGGAGCGACCCCAGGGCTGCATCATTCCCAAGTCGTGTGGGTTTGTCCCTGTGGCATGTATCTCTTTTGCTAATATCTTTAGTTTACCTTGCTGGCGGCACCCCTCGGGCTGCATCATCCCCAAGCCGCTCGGGCCTGACCCAGTGGCGTGTATCTTTCTCGCACCTATCTAAGTTGGTTAGCTCTTTTGTGCTCAGCCTGCCTGTCGTAATCGCATGCTCGATTGACACCAACCTTTGGAGCTGCTCGATCTAGCACGGCGCTTGTGCATGGGTCCATCCCTACAACACCGACAAACCTGAGTGGCTGAGCTCTGGCCGCGGCAGCCTCGCGAGGTGCCACCTCACCAGGCCCTCAGTGCCCTCATCACTCCCTTGGAGCAACCAGTGGCTAGTCGGCAATCGTAATGGCAATCCTTGTTTTCCTTATGATTGGTTTGTAGGGCCTCTCTAAGGAATAATGTCGGGTGAGGCCTTCGTGAGCTCTGTCTCTCTCACCCGCACGAACCCCTTGCGCGTTAAAAGGGGGCGCCTGAGCATCGTGACTCATGGGCTCTTACTGGCTCTCCAACCCTCACCTCCTGGCCTTGTCCACGGCATCGCGACCTGGCATACTAGTGACGGCTGAGCTCGCTCAAGGGCCGGGACCTGAGGACCTAGAGCACGAAGGAGAGTGCGGGGAAGAGGGAAGAAGCTTAGGAGGACCTCACCGGGAAATTTCCCAGCTGCCGACGCGCAGGTCCCACGCTGCGCCAAGTGATGGCTCCATGATCCCGAGATAAGTCACTCCCTGGGACAGCTAGCTAGCGCAACACCCGACCTTCACTTAATGCGGCTCTATGACGGCGACGTTGCCGTCCTTTCTTGCCTAGCGGCGGCTGCTTGAGCGCTAAAGGGGACCTCCTGAGCATCGCGTCTCGGGGGCTCTTACTGGACCTTGGGCCGCTCACCTCCTGGCCTTGACCATGGCATCGCGACCTGGCATACCAGCGACGGGTGAAGCCTGCCTGGGGACCAGGACCTGTCAGCGTAGAGCGTTGAGCCCTCCCGAGGATAGAAAGGAGGAACTAAGCCGGGACAGGACATGCATCTCGCACTACTTCATGATAAGGATCATATCGACAAAAGACATTACAGACGCTTTACATGCCCCCTCGGGGTACTTCCTTGATTCCTCGCATGGAACAAAAGATGCAAATCCTAAGGAGCCCTAACTACAGGTGCCTCTGCAGCAGACGCCATCATCAACAGTGGGCCGCGTGAGGCTGGCGCCAGCCCCATCTAGATCAGCCGCGTCGGCTGCCTGGCGCAGCCACCCTGCTCCGGGCGCGACACGAGCTCAGGGGCTCATAGCTGTCGTCGCTCGTCTTCGGAGTCGCGCTGCTGCCGGAAGAGCTGCTAGGGAAGCGGGCGGCAGGCCTAGCCCTTGCCACTCCAGGGCTTCGGCCGCTGTCCCTGGGGCAGCACTCCAGCCGGCGTCCTTCAGCGTCGAAGACCTTGAAGAACATCAAGGAGACGCCATTGATATGTCTCCAATGTATCTATAATTTTTTATTGCTCCATGCTACTTTATCTACTGTTTTAGGCAATACTGGGCTTTATTATCCACTTTTATATTATTTTTGGGACTAACCTATTAACCGGAGGCCCAGCCCAGATTTATTGTTTTATGCCTATTTCAGTGTTTCAAGGAAAAGGAATATCAGACGGTGTCAAAACAGAACGAAATCAACTGGAGAAGTTATTTTTGGAAGGAAAGCCACCTGATGGACTTGGAGTGCACGTCAGGAAAGAAGGGAGGTGCTCACGAGGGTGGGGGGCACGCCGACCCCCTGGGGCGCGCCCCCTACCTCGTGCCCCCCCCCTTCGGTCCACCGACGTACCCCCTGCACCCATATATACTTACGTATCGTAAAACTTCCAGAACAGAAGATAGATCGGGAGTTCCGCCGCCGCAAGCCTCCAGAGCCACGAAAAACCAATCGGGACCCTGTTTCGGCACCCTGCCGGAGGGGGGAACCCTCACCGGTGGCCAGCTTCACCATCCCGATGCTATCCATGACGAGGAGGGAGTAGTTCACCCTCGGGGCTCAGGGTATGTACCAGTAGCTATGTGTTTGATCTCTGTCTCTCGTGTTCTCTCTCGTGTTCCCTCTATGGCACGATCTTGATGTATCCCGAGCTTTGCAATTGTAGTGGGATCTTATGATGTTTCTCCCCCTCTACTCTCTTGTGATGAATTGAGTTTCCCCTTTGAAGTTATCTTATCGGATTGAGTATTTTATGAGAACACTTGATGTATGTCTTGGTGATCAACTTGCGGGTTTCGTGACATTGGGAACCTATGCATAGGGGTTGGCACACGTTCTTGACTCTCTAGTAGAAACTTTGGGGCACTCTTTGAAGTACTTTGTGTTGGTTGGATGAATCTGAGATTGTGTGATGCATATCGTATAATCATGCCCACGGATACTTGAGGTGACAATGGAGTATCGAGGTGACATTAGGGTTTTGGTTGATTTGTGTCTTAAGGTGTTATTCTAGTATGAACTCTATGATGGATTGAGCGGAAAGAATAGCTTTATGTTATTTTACTACGAACTCTTGAATAAATAGAACAGAAAGGATAACTTTGAGGTGGTTTCATATCCTACCATAATGTCTTCATTTGTTCTCCACTATTAGTGTCTTTGGAGTGACTCTTTGTTGCATGTTGAGGGATTGCTATATGATCTATCTATGTTATTATTGTTGAGAGAACTTGCACTAGTGAAAATATGAACCCTAGGCCTTGTTTCCTACCATTACAATACCGTTTACGCTCACTTTTACCACTTGTTACCTTCCTGTTTTTACAATTTCAGATTACAAAAACCTATATCTACTATCTATTTTGCACTTGTATCTTCATCTGTTCGCCGAACTAGTGCACCTATACAATTTACCATTGTATTGGGTGTGTTGGGGACACAAGAGACTCTTTGTTATTTGGTTGCAGGGTTGTTTGAGAGAGACCATGTTCATCCTACGCCTCCTACGGATTGATAAACCTTAGGTCATCCCCTTGAGGGAAATTTGCTACTATCCTACAAACCTGTGCACTTGCAGGCCCAACAACGTCTACAAGAAGAAGGTTGTGTAGTAGACATCAAGCTCTTTTCTGGCGTCGTTGTCGGGGAGGCTAGGTAAAGGGTACTTACATTCCGTCAACTAAGGTATTTTTTGCCACAGTGAGTGCTTGAAGGTATATATTTAGATCTTGCAATCGAATGTTTTTGTTTCTTGTTTTATCACTAGTTTAGTTTACAAAAGAAAACTACAAAAAGAATGGAGTTAAGTTTGTCTCATACACTTCGTCTTTTTAATATCTTTCATGAGTATGATGGAAAGGAAAATTGTGCTCAAGTACTAGAAGAAGAATTACATAGAATTCTTGGAATAAAATATGTGAAAGATGAGCATGATTGCAATGTTGTTAGTATGAATTCCCTGAATATCCATGATGCTAATGATATGCAAAGCCACAAGCTACGGGGAAGCTATGTTTGATGGAGATGATATTTTTTGTCCCCCAAGCTTTGATGAGCAAATTTACTACGATGAAAGCATGCCTCCTATCTATTATAATTATTGTGATGACACGTATGCTTTAAAGAATAATGATAACCATGAAACGTGTCATCTTGATCTTAATTTTCAATCACATGATAGTTATTTTGTTGAGTTTGCTCCCACTACTATTCATGAGAAGAAATTTGCTTATGTTGAGAGTAGTAAATTTTCTATGCTTGTAGATCACGAAAAGAATGCTTTAGGTGCTGGTTATATTGTTGAATTCATTCATGATGCTATTGAAAATTATTATGAGAGAGGAACATATGCTTGTAGGAATTGCAATAATATCAAGTTTCCTCCCTATGTGCTTAAATTCTTGAAGCTATGCTTGTGTTACCTTCCTATGCTAGTTGATTATTGTTCCCATAAGTTGTTTGCTCACAAAATCCCTATGCTTAGGAAGTGGGTTAGGCTTAAATGTGCTAGTCATATGCTTCATGATGCTCCTGTTATGTTTCAATTCTTATCTTTTATGTGAGCATCATTGTCATCATCATGCCTAGCTAGAAAGGCATTAAAGAAAAGCGCTTGTTGGGAGACAACCCAATATTTATCCTTACTGTTTTTATGTTTCCACATGATTATGCTACTGTAGTAATCATGTTTTATAGCTTTTGTTTCAATAAAGTGCCAAGTAGAACCTTTGGGAAGACTTGGGTGAAGTTTATGTGATCTTGCTGTGAAAAACAGAAACTTTAGCGCTCACGAGTTTAGCTGCCATATTTTACTGGAGAGTGCTTTTAGGTTGATTCTTTTTGAAGATGATTAATACACAAATTTCTCAGGTCCAGCAATTTATTTTATAATTTTTGGGGTTCCAGAAGTATACGTTTGATACAGATTACTACAGACTGTTCTGTTTTTGACAGATTCTGTTTTCTATGTGTTGTTTGCTTATTTTGATGCATCTATGGCTAGTAATAAGTTGTATGAACCATAGAGAAGTTAGAATACAGTAGGTTTAAAACCAATATGAATTTTGTTTTAAGTTTTGTGTTTTGAAGTTTTCAAGTTTTGGGTAAAGATTCGATGGAATATGGATTAAGGAGTGTCAAGAGCCTAAGATTGGGGATGCCCAAGGCACCCCAAGGTAATATTCAAGGACAACCAAGCAACTAAGTTTGGGGATGCCCCGGATGGCATCCCCTCTTTCGTCTTCGTTCATCGGTAACTTTACTTGGAGCTATATTTTTATTCACCACATGATATGTGTTTTGCTTGGAGCGTCAATTTCTTTTGTTAGTTTTTTCTTGATGTTAGTTATAATAATGTTTTGCATCTTTAGTTTCAATAAAAAGTCAAGGATAGCCTTTGCCATGCTTATTTTGCAATTATACATGTTGCTGTTTGAAAACAGGAAGTTTGCCGCTGTAGCAAAAATTCCCTAGAAAAGTCAGAGAATGGTATTACGTTGAATCTTCTTGCCTATTGAGCTCTGATAAATTTATTACAGTGGTAATTTTAGTTCATAATTTTTGGAGTCAGGGAAGTATTGATACTCTTGCATTCTTTACAGACTGTACTGTTTTGGCAGATTGCTGTTATAGTTGCATTGTTTGCATATGTTTGCTTGTTTAATGATTGTATTTGAGGATAGGAGTATTAAATATGCAGAGGCATTTAGTATTCAATGTTGAATAATAATTTTAGTGATTTGTTACAGTAGAAAATGATAAATTTTTGCATTGGTTTATACTAACCTATCTCACGAGTTCTTGTTGAGTTTGTTGTGAATGAAGCTTTTGATAAAAGAAGAGAAACCATGATATGAGAGGAATTAAGGAGACACAAAATTTCAATCTTGGGGATGCCCAAGGCACCCCAAGATAATATTTCAAGAAGTCTCAAGCATCTAAGCTTGGGGATGCCCCGGTAGGCATCCCACCTTTCTTCTTCTTCAAGAACTATTAGTTAGTATCGGTTGAGCCTAAGTTTTTGCTTCTTCACATGAGTTGTGCTATCCTTGCAATGTAGTTTTATTTAGCTTTGCTTGCTGTTTGAATAAAGTTTCAAGATCTGAAATTATTAAATGGTAGAGTCTTCACATAGTTGCATAATTATTCGACTACTCATTAATCTTCACTTATATATTTCGGAGTAGTTTTTGTTATTGCTCATAGTGCTTCACTTATATCTTTTGAGCGTGATAATTTTTGCTCTAGTACTTCACTTATATCTTTTAGAGCACGGTGGTGGATTTGTTTTAAAGAAACTATTGATCTCTCATGCTTCACTTAGATTATTTTGAGAGTCGTTAATAGCATGGTAATTTGCTTAATATTAATATACTTGGTATTCAAGATATGTGAAACTTTCTTTTGAGTGCTTTGAATACTAAGATAAGTTTGATGCTCAATAATCGTTTTGAGATATGGAGGTGATAACATCAAAGTGATGCTAGTTGGGTGATTATGAATTTAAAGAATGCTTGTGTTGAAGTTTGTGATTCCCGTAGCATGCACATATGGTGAACCACTTTGTGATGAAGTTGGAGCACAATTTTATTTATTGATTGTCTTCCTTATGAGTGGCGGTCGGGGATGAGCGATGGTCTTTTCCTACCAATCTATCCCCCTAGGAGCATGCGTATAGTGCTTTGGTTTTTGATGACTTCTAAATTTTTGCAACAAGTGCATGAGTTCTTTTGATTAATGTTGAGTCCATGGATTATACGCACTCTCATCCTTCCACCATTACTAGCCTTTCTAATACCGCGCACCTTTCGCCGGTATGATACACCCACCATATACCTTCCTCAAAACAGCCACCAAACCTACCTATCATGGCATTTCCATAGCCATTCCGAGATATATAGCCATGTAACTTTCCACCGTTCCGTTCATATGACACACATTACTTTTGTCATATTGCTTTTTGCATGAACATGTAGTTGACATTGTATTTGTGGCAAGGCCACCCTCATAATTTCCATACATGTCGCTCTTGATTCATTGCATATCCCGGTACACCGCCGGAGGCATTCATATAGAGTCATATTTTGTTCTAAGTATCGAGTTGCAATTGTTGAGTTGTAAGAAAAATAAAAGTGTGATGATCATCATTATTAGAGCATTGTCCCAGTGAGGAAAGGATGATGGAGACTATGATTCCCCCATAAGTCGGGATGAGACTCCGGACGAAAAAAAATAAAAAAAGAGTGGCCATAAAAAAAGGCCCAAATAAAAAAATGAGAGAAAAAGTGAGAAGGGACAATGTTATTATCCTTTTACCACACTTGTGCTTCAAAGTAGCACCATGATCTTCATAATAGAGAGTCTCATATGTTGTCACTTTCATATACTAGTGGGAATTTTTCATTATAAAACTTGGCTTGTATATTCCAATGATGGGCTTCCTCAAAAGTGCCCTAGGTCTTCGTGAGCAAGCGAGTTGGATGCACACCCACTTAGTTCCCTTTGTTGAGCTTTCATATACTTATAGCTCTAGTGCATCCGTTGCATGGCAATCCCTACTCACTCACATTGATATCTATTGATGGGCATCTCCATAGCCTGTTGATACGCCTAGTTGATGTGAGACTATCTTCTCCTTTTTTGTCTTCTCCACAACCACCATTCTATTCCACATATAGTGCTATGTACATGGCTCACGCTCATGTATTGCGTGAAAGTTGAAAGAGTTTGAGATTATTAAAGTATGAAACAATTGCTTGGCTTGTCATAGGGGTTTTGCATTATTTAAATATTTTGTGTGGGGAAGATGGAGCATAGCCAGACTATATGATTTTGTCGGGATAACTTTCTTTTGCCGTGCCATTTTGAGAATACATAATTGCTTAGTTAGTATGCTTGAAGTATTATTATTTTTATGTCAATATGAACTTTTGTCTTGAATCTTTCGGATCTAAATATTCATACCATGATTAAGAAGATTTACATTGAAATTATGCCAAAGTATCACTCCGCATCAAAAATTCTTTTTTATCATTTACCTACTCGAGGACGAGCAGGAATTAAGCTTGAGGATGCTTGATACGTCTCCAACGTATCTATAATTTTTGATTGCTCCATGCTACTTTATCTACTGTTTTAGGCAATATTGGGCTTTATTATCCACTTTTATATTATTGTTTGGACTAACCTATTAACCGGAGGCCCAGCCCAGATTAGCTGTTTTATGCCTATTTCAGTGTTTCGAGGAAAAGGAATATCAGACGGAGTCAAAACGGAACGAAATCAACTGGAGAAGTTATTTTTGGAAGGAAAGTCACCCGATGGACTTGGAGTGCACGTCAGGAAAGAAGGGAGGTGCTCACGAGGGTGGGGGCGTGCCCACCCCCCTGGGGCGCGCCCCCTGCCTCGTGCCCCCCCTTCGGTCCACCGACGTACCCCCTGCACCCATATATACCTACATATGGTAAAACTTCCAGACAGAAGATAGATCGGGAGTTCCGCCACCGCAAGCCTCCAGAGCCACGAAAAACCAATCGGACCCTGTTCCGGCACCCTGCCGGAGGGGGGAACCCTCACCGGTGCCCATCTTCATCATCCCGGCGCTATCCATGACGAGGAGGGAGTAGTTCACCCTCTGGGCTGAGGGTATGTACCAGTAGCTATGTGTTTGATCTCTCTCTCTCGTGTTCTTACTCGTGTTCCCTCTATGGCACGATCTTGATGTATCCCGAGCTTTGCTATTGTAGTGGGATCTTATGATGTTTCTCCCCCTCTACTCTCTTGTGATGAATTGAGTTTCCCCTTTGAAGTTATCTTATCGGATTGAGTCTTTTATGAGAACAATTGATGTATGTCTTGGTGATCAACTTGCGGGTTTCGTGACATTGGGAACCTATGCATAGGGGTTGGCACATGTTCTTGACTCTTCGGTAGAAACTTTGGGGCACTCTTTGAAGTACTTTGTGTTGGTTGGATGAATCTGAGATTGTGTGATGCATATCGTATAATCATGCCCACGGATACTTGAGGTGACAATGGAGTATCTAGGTTACATTAGGGTTTTGGTTGATTTGTGTCTTAAGGTGTTATTCTAGTATGAACTCTATGATGGATTGAGCGGAAAGAATAGCTTTATGTTATTTTACTATGAACTCTTGAATAGATAGAACAGAAAGGATAACTTTGAGGTGGTTTCGTACCCTACTATAATCTCTTCATTTGTTCTCCGCTATTAGTGTCTTTGGAGTGACTCTTTGTTGCATGTTGAGGGATTGTTATATGATTTATCTATGTTATTATTGTTGAGAGAACTTGCACTAGTGAAAGTATAAACCCTAGGCCTTGTTTCCTACCATTGCAATGCCGTTTACGCTCACTTTTACCACTTGTTACCTTGCTGTTTTTACAATTTCAGATTACAAAAACCTATATCTACTATCTATTTTGCACTTGTATCTTAATCTCTTCGCCGAACTAGTGCACCTATACAATTTACCATTGTATTGGGTGTGTTGGGGACACAAGAGACTCTTTGTTATTTGGTTGCAAGGTTGTTTGAGAGAGACTATCTTCATCCTACGCCTCCTACGGATTGATAAACCTTAGGTCATCCACTTGAGGGAAATTTGCTACTGTCCTACAAACCTGTGCACTTGCAGGCCCAACAACGTCTACAAGAAGAAGGTTGAGTAGTAGACATCAGCCATCGAATTCCAGATGAATCACGAGGGTGCCCTCCGTTCGGCAGACCCGGGCAAGCTCGCCCCAGCCTCGGGTCATGAAGACCTTGCCAGAGCGACAACCTCGACCTCTGTCCCAGTCGCGGGGGTGCTGCACTCGGCGTGCTGCAGCCAGAGCTCGAGAGCCCCCCTCGGCGGCATCTTGAAGGCAAAGAAAGCAGGGAGGCGGATCCAGGAGCTTGGTGGCATGGCGGCGTGAAGCACAAGCTCGCAAGAGGAGTCCGCGGCATGGACTCCGGGGGCGACGGCACGCACCGCCGTGGTTCGTCGGCGTTGGCGGCGGCATGGGCGGCGCCGCTCGGCGTCTTCTTCCCCAGGGCCCTTGCCCTGGGCGTACAAAGGCAGTGGAAACCCGGTAGGAGGCCACTCGTACCAAGGCCTCGATGTCTCCTGCCGAGCGCCCTCGTCGTGGCGGCAGGGGACTAGCCTCTTCTTCGGTGGGAGTGGGATGGGCCCCTCTCGGGGGGCCTTCCCCTTCTCTTTGGCTGAGAACCGGTGGATCGGTGCCATCGGTGTCGAAATGGAGGAGGAGCGAAGAAGAAGAGGCGTAGGAACGAGAGATAAAATGGGAGGGCTCACGATGTTCCATACTTATAGCCGGAGGAGGCCAACCATCGGCCTCCATGATCGCAGGTAATCATGACTCAATTTGCATGCAGAGACCTGTCAATTCGGGCAGTTGCCGAGGCATCATGGGGAAGCGGAGACGCCCATGCCCAATCAACCGCCACGTGGCACCCAAGGCCGCAGGCTGTTGGGACCATGGTGCTCCGCACTTGCCCCTTCGCTTCCTTGCTAAGCCAAGTCCGAGCGCGCCTTGGGCCCGGGGGCTACTGTCGGCGTTCTGTAAATGGGGGTGCCCAGACTTGCCTGCCTGCGGCCTGCGGCGTGGCTCAAGTGGTGGCCCAGTGCGGCCCATCTTCATCGACTCAAGCTCAAGACCCTCGCATGGGGACAAACCTCGCGGGGCGGACGACAGGAGGCTTCCTCAGAAGCGGCCTCGCCAGGCAAGCTCACGAGGAGGCGGAGAGATCGAGGCAAGGATACCTCGCGAGGTGCTCGTGATGCAAGCCATGACGATCAAGACCAGGCGGGCGCCAGGCGAGCGCCGGCCTGCCCAGTGTCCTTGTTTCCTCTTTGGTGCAAAGGGGGCAAGCACAGACCAAGGCATCAGGCAAATGTTGCCATTCCAATGAAACAGGACCAAGACCAGCAGAGCGGCGGGACGGAGGTCACCATAGAGCCCAAGACGGCGTCATCGCCAGTGCCTTTGGCAGTCGAAGACCAACTTTAGTCAGGAAAAGGTGTACTAGATGTTCCCCTTCAAAATGGCCATTGTTGGCGCCCTTCCCGTTCAATATTTGGGAAGAGAGCCAGGGACTCTATATATAGGACTAGCCACCATAGTAGGACGGGCGGACCTTGAGCAGGAAACTAGGATCAAACCCTTCCCAAGCAGAACACCACACCACCACAAGAACACCCCTCGCGAGGCTGTTCTTCCTTTGTACTATTCATCATCAGCCTCTGAGGCAATCCACACACTGGAGTAGGGTATTACACCACAATGGTGGACTGAACCAGTATAAACCTCGTGTCCCTTGTGTTGTTCATCGTGTATTCTAGATTCTCAGCGAAGCATTGGGACATGAGTTGGTAGAGGAAAGATCTCTGCGCGCACCCAGAGTTCGAGCCTTAAGGGTTTGCTGGAACCCCACATCCGACATATACGGTACCTGAAAAAGTGAGGAGCCAATCACCAACTCCTTGTGATTATTAAATGGGTCACCAATTACACCCAAGTTCTCCTGTTTGGGCGCAGAGACGATACTTAGTTGTGAAGGTGTATAACAATTGTCAAGGAGCAACCTTTCAAGTGAAGGGGCATCTTCGATGATGAGTTGTTGTCCTTCAAAACAAAGTCCAATGCTTTTATGGTGAGGCGACTTTATTTGGAGACAACTGATACGGATTTATATTCCCAAAACAATCAGCAAGCGCTCCAGGGCAGGGCAACTGGAGTGGATGATGCTGTGCGGTGAGGCCTCTGACAGATAAACCACCACAAGCGGAAGTTTTTTTAGCAATGGGAGTTGAAGCATTTGTACCAGATCGTCTGGTAGATGGCACCGGGCGATGGTGGCGGTGTGGAGAGAGGAGGAAAACCGCGAGATGGGCAACGGTGGTGTGGGCACGAATTCTTGGCGTGTTCGTGGTATGAAACTTTTGTGGTAATGGTACAACTCAAACTGCTGGAGTTTTCCGAATTCAGGGGATGTCAGCCAAGCGTCCACCTTACCGGGTATGGACAGCAGGTAGCGTGTCGGGATGCAGAGGCATTTAACGGGGCCCTGCTAGTGAGAAGAGACGATGGCTCTGAGGAACTCGACAAATTGCTATCTTCCATAGAAGATAGTCAATGATCGTATTTGAACGTGTGTACCATACTGGTGTGCCTAACCTTTGGGAAGTCTGCTGAGATTTTTCGAAGTGGAACCCGGTGATGAGTGTACACATTCACAAGTTCTCACTCGCAGTTCTACCCAATATAAACAACCGAGTGTCCATTTGCGCCTGCCAAATCCTTGCCCTCAAGCGATGGCATCTTAACATCATATGTATCATTATCAAGCGACATCAACTTGTACAAGGCGAGGCCTCCGTCGGCCCCGCGCCAGTCATCGGGGTCACGGCGAAGAAGATAGGGGAGATCAACTGCTCCTTGACCCTTGGGTTCCTTGTAATGATGTTATTAGTTGAGTCGAGAATGGTCTTGAACGAACCTGCCATGCTAGCCGAGGTGATGACATCGCACCGATCAATGATTTCCTCCACCATGTCATCTTTCAGATCGGGGCAAGAATAACGGGGTCGTTTCCGGCCTGTTCCCTCCATGGAAGACGATCGAACAATGGCAGAACGAAGGGTGAAGGCAAATGGAGGAGGGAGGAAGATCGTGCGACAGCAGTTCCAAATCGAGAGGGAAAGGCCAAGAGTCGGTGGACGGTTGCGAGTTTCCCACGGTACACGAAGAGGCGCCCCGGCCTACACGTCCGTTCGGAAATACTAGTAGAAAAGGATGGACTCGCTGTCGTCTCACTGATATGTTGGGACGGGACCACATGTCAACGAAACATGGTGTGTAAGCCCGAGGTCCCGCATTAGTTTTTTTTTTGAAAGTTTGCCACATTAGTTATCGAACTTTTTTTAACATACAATCTGAATGGATAGCTCATGTGGTCATCACACATGAACGGATATAGTGATGATTGATTCACCCGAGCAACTTATTAATGTGGGAATATGGGAGTACTAGCGGATTCAAGGAACAGGGAAATGATGGTTTCTTCGTTCGAGCAACTTACTGTGGCGAAGGTGGGGCTCTATGAATTGACTGGTCACTAGTCATTACTACTGCGGCGTAACGGCCTGGGTGAATCTTTCCCTGAATTTGTGTTGTGCACTCAATATTGCTGCATGGCAGGTGGAGCCGAATGAAGGATGTCCAACATGTCGGCGAAACAGAGTTGAAGTGTTTCTGGCATTGCTATCAATCCTTTAGGATTTGTTTATATGTACGCATAATTTTAATGAAATTGTACTGTGATGCTATGAAGGTTTCAACTTTGGTTCCCGCAGGAAAAAAAGGTTTCAACATAGGATTCATGTGTCTTGCCTCGAGATTATCTCGTTACAACATTCCATCAAATACAAATGAAACTACCATGGCTACCATGGCTACCATGGCTACGATCAGCACCAATATTCAAATCACAACTTAAGACAAAGTTGTTAGAAGGTGTACAAATAAAGAAAAATATATAATTGATTGATGTTGTTCATAGGCATGGCTCCATTTCCTTGGCATAGTGTTCATTGCTTGGCAGCTAGTTTCACCCAGCTCTGTAGCCAAAAACAGGTGTATGGAGGACACCACAATCCAATCATTTTGTGCAGCTCCACTAAAATCGAGCGGACCATCCCTGTTTGCAAAGATATCCAGTCAGTGTGATTACAATAATAATGGAACTAGATGATGAAACATAACACACATAAATAGAAGCCGATCACCTCTACGATCTCTCTTTAGGACTAACTTCTTGTTGGAGAAGATTAGGCACGGAGTTGGATGAGGAGGATAGCAAAACCAATCTCCCTTTCTACAGTCCCACAGAAATGTAAAAATGTTGCCCGTGTGACATTTTGGCAGAACTGCACAAAACACTCTTAAGAAAAAAGTGATTTGTGTAGTTCACCAAAAGGTCGCAATAGCAACGAGGTGAAAATGGATAGCCCTGGTTGCAAAAGGAGGTCGAAAGGAAACAATTACTGCCCAATAACACGAGTTGAAGACACATATGCCGAAAAAAAAGAAGCATATTCCATGTAATGAGGGAAAGATAGCACATGGTGGTTTATCAAAGGACGAGATTGCAAGATGGAAAGTATGCCGGCCGAGATACGATTTAAGCAAACAACTAAAGAAGATCCACATGCAACAATGTGGGAAGATGGGCAGTGGAGCAAGGTCGTAGGAAGCTGTACCTGAGGGTCGTCGGGATGTTACTAGGAGGGCACCAGCAGCCGGGATCTGCCCATACTGCGGCAGCGAGCAAGTGGCGAAGGCCCTATCGCGCCGGAGCTTGGTCAAAGAGAACGACAGGTAGCATAGATCGGGACATGCTGCCTCAACACCGTCGAACGGAGAGACGATGCACATCCTTCCTTTCCACCGGCGGACGGGATGCGACCGGATCACTGATCAACGCTAAGAGAGAGAGGCCACAGCCGCCTTGTGTGAGATGGTGTGACGAGAGACAAACCCATTTTTCCATTTTCCCCACGGCAATCGTTTTATATTCTGTACGTGCCATTGAGGAATATATAACTTTATTTAATACTAACCCGTCAAGTCAAACTTTGTTCCCTCTAGGCGTGGTACCCGACCCTCCTTTGAGTAAACAACCGCTACACGCATCAAATTATCACGTGGGCTGCCTTTTCGTACAGAAACAAACTCCATCGTGTACCCACACGGGTGTGGCCAGGAACGAGATGTGAGTACGTGCGTCCTGCATGCACTTCTTCTTTAGGTGCAGGTACGTACGTGGGTGGGTGTGAGAGAGATGGTTTGTGCGAAACAGAGGCAGTGTGTTGAACTGTTGATGATATCTCAAACAGAAAAACATAACATATGTTGTGTGTGTGAAATAGAGTCATGGACATGAGATATCGATAGAATTGAAAACAGGGATGAAGTGTGTGGCTGAACGATCGATAAAGAGTGCCATCAAATTTGTGTTTGCCCACGTCAAAGATACAGGATGGCTGGCCTACTGGAATTTGAGACAGCAAAGGTGCAGGTTTTCTCCGTGGCATGGATACATACCTACAACGTTCGACTATCGGTGTGTGTGTGGGGGGGGGGGAGGGGGCAGAGACTGATGGACTAGTATATGTGTGCGGAAGGAGAGAGACCTAGCTATGTATTGAGGGAGATCGATCGACATCCATGGATATGTGTAGCAGAGGAATAAGGTTGGGAGAAAGACAAAGGTAGAGCGTCAGAGGGTTGGTGGTGGAGTGGCGTCTCACAAATGGTGGGAGAGGCCTGCTAGACAAACGAAGGGTATGAGTGCAATATCAATAATAGAGGGCGGGGGATATCTGTCTGTCTATGCACCTGCGTGTGAGAGACGGGTCGGGAGGTATGCAAGGATGATGAGGGGAGAAGATATGGTTGTGGTAAGCATACGTAACTACATAGGAAGATCAACCGTCATGTGTCCGAGAAAGGGAGAGACATAACTAGCGAGGTAAGTGTATGGGTGCTTGGGGAAAACGAATTATAGTCGACCTGGCTATATGTAGGGAGATCAGTTCATATACACGCCTGCATGTGTTAGAAGCAAATAAGGTCCAGAGAGACAGACAGGGGGAGAGGGGTGCGGCTAGGAGGTGGTGCGAGAGGCCTACCATCTCGAGGGGGAGGAGTGTGCGAGTATGTGATCAATGAAAAGAGGGGCGGGAGTGTGCACCTGCATGGAACCGTATTGGACATAGGGGGGCATGGACGATGAGAAGAGAAGAGGGGAAGTATATATGTGTTTGTTGTCGGCACACTTGGCTAGAGAGGTATATCGACCGGTGTGTGCCGAAATAAGGAGTCGGGAGCCTACACACACCACGGGTGGACGACCTAAAGAGAAATAATGAACGTGCACGATGAAGGGGATGCTATGGGTGGGTGAGAGGGGGGCGGGCGTGTGCATGCACGATAGAAAGTTAGCGCTAGCTAGCTACAAATAGAAGAGGATCGTGAAGGTGTAAAAGACGAACAAATATCATAATTCATTATAAAAAAGTGGATACGGATACTTGAAGAAGATATCATAATGTAGAACATTGATTATAATTTGGGCTAATGTGTGGCTTTTGCAACTCAGGTCTAAATACTTGTCATAATGTTGGGGGCGGGGCACTATACTTTGTGTGATAAACACGGTGTACGTATGGAACATGGTTTAGATTATGAATGTATAGTTAGTACATCAAATGCACTATTACTTGGAATCAACATCAAGTGTATTCCAAAAATAGAATTCGAGTTCATGTAGTACACATAGTCCATATCTATCTCTATAGTAATCATGTGGTGTGTTATTAAGGTAATACATGAATGATGGTTGAAGTTGGCAACAATTATGATTGTAGATTCTTACTGAAATAGAGAAAATAATTCAAATTTGGTTCGAATTGCAGCGGTAGTATAGACATTTGGAATGCACTAAAATGTTGGTATGAGTAGGTTACATGCATTATACAACAAGTGAAAAAATTTAAATGGACATAACATGGATTCATACTCCCTCCTTCCACCTATATAGGGCGTAATGAGTTTTTTAAGACCGCCTTTGACTATTGACAAGATTAATAGTACATGAAATGCACAATGTGAAAATTATATCATTGAAAGAACCTTTCACAGATGAATTTAATGGTGTGCTTTGTGTAAGTTGCATATCATATATTATTGCTCTAATATTTGGTCAAAGTTAGCATCGAAAAATGCATTAGGACCTATATAGATGGAAGGAGGGAGTAGCTTTGAATAGCATTTGTATAGTAAAACGGGGCAAGACTCTCTCTTTGTGTGGTGTCAATAGTTTTATTTTTTTTGTTTTATTTTTGGTTGAGGGAAGTGCGAATTGATTTAGTATGTACAAGTACAATATTACTACACGTTAGGCTTGTCCCTAAAATTCAACCCGCGTCTTGTTATATCCCGAAAATTCAGATATCGTGCTCCCAAAACTGGCGCCTTCACAACCCACGCCTTGCTATCCCGAAATTACAACGCGTGCGAAAACTCCCTCCAGCTGCCAAATCCCGACACGCGAAATCCCCCTTCTAACCCTAGCCGAAAGGGCCGCAAGTTCAAATTGGTGGGGGGTACTTTTGTAACACACCCTACATTTTGGACAAGCGCTTCCCTAAGTCATGGTTCACCCCCTCCCATCGCCCCCTTTTCGCCATTCGAAATCCCATGCCACCATCACCTCTCTGCTCCAGCTGTGAAACCCCACCCTCCAACGTCCGCCACCTCACTGCTGCCTAGCCGGAGCCTCTTCCCCGACGACATTGTCCACTGCAACAGCTCGACATCCCTCGTCCATCTTGTCGTCCCGCCGGTTCAGCCGCCCCGTCCTCCACCTCCAAGGAGCTGGTCCAACGATCGCCTTGTCTATCGCGGCTACTCCCTCCCCATAGCTCTGCCTTAACCTGCTCCACCGGAACCGCAACATCCTCACCGACTCCTCGGACAAAGCCGAGGCCTACTCGGCGCCACCAAAGAGGTTGTACACTCATCGCATCGTACCTTCTCCTTAACTCGACCTCCCTGCGCTGACGGTGCTCCTTCCCGCACCCCCATGGAGCGGCTACCTTGAAGCCGGCGCCGCAGGTGACATCTCCACAGCGGCTCTCCCCCAGTGCAAGGCCCCTTTGGCGGCGGCGTCCATACCAGACGGATCTGCTGCTGCTGCTCCCGCTCTCGCTCGCTCGCTCACGCTGCTGCTGATGCTCTCCCCCTCGCTCGTGTTGCTACTCTGCTCCGATTTAGCCACACTTCAGTCGACTGAATCGAATTTTGGGTCAGTCGATTTTTAGGGGTTTGGGGGGCTCACCGGAGTTAAGGATGAGCCACGAGCAGCGGGGATGGGGACTCACCGGAGAGGTACCCCACTATCTATCTTACGGTTCAGGGTGGGGGCGGGGGGCCTAGAGGGCTGGACGTGGTGGCAGTGGGAAGTTGTTTCGAGGCGGCGAGGCGGCGCTGGGGCCGGTAGTGGCTGGCGGCTCAGGGGGGGTGCAGGTTGAAGATGAACTGCAGGCCCTCCCTGAACTATATGTGAAGTGCCTCTCTGCTGCCATTGCGTTCAGTTTCGACAGTAACATTCAGATTCCACAACAAATTTCAGTTTCGACAGTTAAGTTCAGAGTCAACAGTTTTTACTTCATCTGTTGTAGTCAGGTGGTTTTTGGTGATGTAAATTTTACATCTATTTTACATCATCTATTGGAGATGCTATTAGAGTCCCACTTGAGATTGACGATGTATGTCTTGTGCTGCTTTAGCCTTGACGTCTTACAGCTCACCAGAGCTGCTCCAACGACAGAATGATCCATCACAACAGAGCAGTGCCCTGGACGCTGTCTACAGATTCCTCGGATCTTCCTCCACACCTCCGACAGCCACCTCTGCCTCAACTGCTTCAGCGACCAACCCAATGATGTTGAGGTCTACACGGCTACGGCAAAGAGGTTGTACACTTGTTGCATCACTTATTACTATACATTCATGTCGATCCATTAGGGCTATTTTGGTTCAACGGAAAAACATAGCAATAGGGAATTTTCCAATGGCACTCTACTATTCAATTATTCATGCATTTTGTTGAAACGAATGAAGCGAAACATCCACCTGGACCTACTTTTAAAAATCGTATGCATGAAAACAAGACCAAGTGCATTAGTGGCAGAATAACATTCTAACTATACACGCTTTCATATGGTTGCACTTTATTTTGGTCATGTTTCTTTGCATTCCTCTGCTCTTCGAATTCCTGTAAACCAGACACCCAAGTTGATAGAAATCCTGTGTTTGCAAATGCTCTGTTTACCATGTGCATTCCTATCCTATTCCGGTGTTTTTACTATCCCTGCGTTTTTAGAATCATGCAAGCCAAATGAGCCCTTACATAATTACTTTATTTATAGGTAGGTGTCGAAGGGAACTTTGTGTGGTTTGTCCTGCTCCTGCCGCGACGTCGTCCACCTCACCCGAGCTGCTCCATCGACAGAAGCATCCACCAAACCAGACATCACGACTCCTGACCATCTTTTGCCGCCTCAGATCTCCTTCCCCGCCGCCGGCACCCACCGCAACAGCATCACCATCATTGACTCAGTAGATGAACCTGAGGAGTACACGGGTCCACAAGAGAGGTCGCACTCTTTTGTTTCTGCTTATATTATGCATTGTTAAAATTACGTGCTACTTTATCATCCTGTTCACCTCTTGGACTCCAAGTCAGGTCCAATTTAATGTTCAAACTTGAGTTCTAAATTAGTTGTGGGGCACATATCGAGGCAGCAACGAATAGTATGTCTGTCTAATATCTGGTTCACCTAAGGTATGCCTATGTTGTTCATCTTGGGGGGGGGAAACAAATAGTAATGCAATCATCATCTATTTTTTTATTAAATTAAAGCAATCATCAGCCTGCTATCATTATTTTTGGATCCATCCACTGGTTGTTACCATCACTCTAAATTTCTGCATGCTCTCCTTACATAATCTCACCATATTTTTTTTGGATGCATGTCAGATATTGTACACAGCCATGCTGAACATGTAGAGAAAAAGAGAAGAGTTTTGCACGGAAATACAATGTCATGCAGACATCGCTCCATAGTGGGTTCAATGGCAAACCCTCCCCACCCCTCTCCAGATTGTAATCTAGAGGAAGATATCTGTTCTGTGGCAAATTCAGACGCCGCTGACCACTCCTATTTACCCCCCAAGGTGTTTGCCCTACCTTGGCATGATGATGTTAGTCATATCATGCATATGTTGCCTTGCAGTGCCTACTTTTGACATCATATATGTCATCTGCTTAGTTTAGACATGTTCTGTGATGCCACCTATTTAGTTCCTATATCATATATGGGAATTATGCAGTCCCATGTCTTTTAGCCAGCCATAATATATATGAAATGTCCAATGCCATCTTGTTTAACCAGGCATCATATATTTGAATGATATCTTGCCCATCCTTTTCCTCATTGCATTTCCATTTGTCGACAATGTTTGTACATTAAACTACTCTTCCTGTGAATCAACCATTTGGGTGGGAGATGGAAAAATCTGGAGTGAAAACAAGGCCTTCAGAGCAGACAGTGCTACCTGTCGAAGCAGATCTCTTGTTGGGTCCCGATAGCTCCTCATAGATGGATTCACAGGCAGATGACCAGTCCTATTCCCCCACCGAGGTGTATACTCTAACTTGGCATGGTTATACTGCTCATATCATGCATATGGTATCTTGCCTTGCATAGTTTAGACATCATATACACAATATTCAACACCATGTTCTTAGTTCAGACATCATATCGAATGCCCCTTGTTTATCATATAAATCACATATGTGAATTAAATGACACGATCCTGATTACTTAGATAACATGTAGGTGAATTATGTCATGCGATTCTGTTTAGTTATTCATCATATCTTTGAATTATGTTATGCTATGCTATCCAGTTTAGATAGACATCATATTTGTGAAATCATGTCATGCTATCTGTTTTAGTTAAACAATATACATGTCAACTATTTCATGCCCTCTTTTTTCCACACTATCTATTGCATCTGTCTCTCATACAATGTCTGTACATTCAACTATGTTTCCTGTTTATCAGCCACTTGAATTGGAGCGGGTGATGCCAGTATCTAGCGGACTAAAAACACGGTGTTCAAATAAAATAGTTGTCACGCCCAATATGCGACCCTATCCAAAAGGAACTCGAAGGTCCCACCAAGGATAGACCCGCATATTGACACGCTTTTGCAAGGTGGATATCATTACATCAACATTACATAATAGATGGGGATACATACAAGAGGCATACAATGCCACACGAATACAACAATATATCATACATAAGAGCATCATCCGACTACGGATGAAACACAAACAGAAACTCAAACGACATCCACCCTACTAGCCCAGGCTGCCGACCTGGAACCTATCCCCTGATTGAAGAAGCAGAAGAAGAACTCAACGCACGCAATCATCGCTCTCACGTCATGATCATCGCATAACCTGTACCTGCAACTATTGTTGTAGTAATCTGTGAGCCACGAGGACTCAGCAATCCCATTACCATGGGTATCACGACTAGCAAAGCTTAATGGGAAAGGAAGGGGTAAAGTGGTGAAGTTGCAGCAGCGACTAAGCATGATATGGTGGCTAACATACGCAAATAAGAGCTAGAAGAGAGCAAGCAGAACGGTCATCAACTAGTAATGATCAAGAAGTGATCCTGAACTCCTACTTACGTCAAACATAACCCAGAAACCGTGTTCACTTCCCGGACTCCGCCAAAAAGAGACCATCATGGCTACACACGCGGTTGATGTGTTTTACTTCGAATCTGGTGTCAAGTTATCTACAACTGGACATTAACAAATTCCCATCTGCCTATAACCGCAGGCACGGCTTTCGAAAGATTATACCCTGCAGGGGTGTCCCAACTTAGCCCATGATAAGCTCTCGCGATCAACGAAGGATATACCTTCTCCCAGGAAGACCCGATCAGACTCGGAATCCCGGTTTACAAGACATTTTGACAATAGTAAAACAAGACCAGCAAAGCCGCCTGATGCGCCAACAATCCCGATAGGAGCTGCACATATCTTGTTCTCAGGGCAACACCGGATAGGGCAGCCTACGAGTAAAACCAGCCCTCGAGTTGCCCCGAGGTGGCCCCGCAGTCTGCCCGGTTCGGACCAACACTTAGACAAGCACTGGCCCGGGGGGGGGGGGGGCTAAAATAAAGATGACCCTCGGGTTGGCCGACCAAAGGGAAAGGGATAGGTGGTGGTGAGGCAAATGGTAAAACCAAGGTTGGGCCTTGCTGGAGGAGTTTTATTCAAAGCAAACTGTCAAGGGGGTCCCATAAATCACCCGACCGCGTAAGGAACGCAAAATCCGGGAACATAACACCGGTATGACGGAAACTAGGGCGGCAAGAGTGGAACAAAACACCAGGCAAAAGGCCGAGTCTTCCACCCTTTACCAAGTATATAGATGCATTAATAATATAAGAGATATTGTGATATCCCAACAAAATCCTGTCCACCATGGAGAAATCTTCAACTTCACCTGCAACTAGCAACGCTATAAGAGGGGCTGAGCAAAAGCGGTAACATAGCCAAACAACGGTTTGCATAGGAAAGGTGTCAAAGGTTAGAGGTTCATGGCAATTTGGGATGGCTTGATGAGCAAAAGATAGGTAACGCAGCATAGCGATAGAACGAAGCAACTAGCATAGCAATGATAGTAGTGAGATCCAGGGTAGCGGTCATCTTGCCTGAAATCCCACAAGGAAGAAGAACAAGTCCGTGAAGAAGATGAATGGATGAAGCCGAACCAAGCGTAGACGAACGAATCCTCACGATCGCAACGAAACAGGAACTATCGAAAAGAAGCACACAACATAGTAAACATACCACACACGAACAAGACATGATGCACAAACAAGTATGATGCAAGGCAAGACTACATGAAGCTACTCATGGCAAGAGATGATGCAAACAAGAGCAACACATCAAAGCAAGTTTAAATGAGGCTGGGAACAACATATAACAATTCCGGTAAGTCCTCATATGCAAGTTTCGAAATTGGTCCAGATCTGAACAAACCTTATGTTCAAGTTGTTAAACAGCAAGTTAAGATGCACCAAGATGATCTACACAAAATTCTAGTCAATTTACATATAAAGTTCATTTAGTTCGGAGCTACGGCCTAGAAGATATGAACAAAACAAGTTAACCATGGCATTGATGCAAAATGCACCCAAACATCAAGCAAACACCACAAAACATGGATGCAACATGATAATATGAAACTGCATGCAATTCTAAGCAAGTTTCATATAGAGCACACTCAAAACGGAGCAACGGTTCAACACACACACACTACAAGTTATAGCAACAATCTGTCCAAAACAGCAACTAGGCATATTGCAAGCATCAAAACAACATGCTACAGGATCTCAACAAGAAAACAAAACACATGGACATGATGTACAGGTAAAGCATTACGAAACATGAACACTGAGCAATCTCCAGAAATCACTAGAACATGCTCAAACACACATGGTAAGATTGCAAATAATAACAGTTCAGACTTTGCAGAAAATAACATCAGGTTGCAATGTTCAGAGCTATCAAACAACATGTTACAGGAACTCATCATGGCAAACAAAGGAATGGCATGAACCTGCTAATTGCATAGATCAAAAGTCCCTTACTGACCATGAGCCAAAAAGGAACAGAAAATATGATGGCACCCACGTAAACATGGCAAGTTATAATACAGATTCAAACATGGCAGAAATAGAATTACGAAGGCATGTTGATGGGCTTGTACCACTCACCACAGAGCATTACATGGAATCGCAAGACAACCAACAGTAAGAAGACATGTTTGGGAAGCTAAGCATGGCAAGAGCAAGTTCATAGCATGCAAGGATCAACTACAACAACCTCGGCAAAATTGAATAACATGTAAACAATCTGCGAGGAAACATTTTGAAGCAAAAGTAGAGCACGAAAATGACATGCTAGACTAATCCATAAATGCAAACAGGGGCATGAATGGATAGAGAACAACCATATGTTCAAAACACCCTTACTGAAGTATCTCAAAGTATGCATGGATCTCTCTGTAGCATCATGTTTACATGGCATCAAAATAACAGCAGAACAGGGTCTGAAATCAGCAATATCACGAAGCCTAGTTTGCATGCTTGTGCTAGTCACCACATTGATCACAAAAATACATGGTAAGCACCTCTGTAAAGAAGACATAGCATAGATCAAAATACATGTAGACATCAACCTCATAGGATGCACACATCAATCATGGCAAAAATGACAAAAGAGCTCGTTCTGTTAACAGACAGCAGAAAATATTATGAAGCACTCTTGCAACGATGATTCAGGCATCAAGATGAGCTCAAATGAATATGATGCAATAAAAAGAAATGATGTACTCGTTGAGATGAACAAGTTGACATATTACACGAACGAAACGGAGCTACGGATGCAGAGATATGATGCAATGAACATGGCATGAAAATTACTGCATATCTGGGGACTTAGAAGATTTTACCTCCGCGAAAGTCAACGCGGGACGGAGGCATGCGGGATGAGGAGATCCAGGATCGGGGAAGCAGTTTGGTTGGAGGGATGGGTGGATCTCATCCAGGCGGGATGGATCTGGCCGGAGTGAACTCCAGCGAGCGGCGGGGCGGCTCCGGCGAGCGCCGGGCGGCGCGGGAGGCACGGAGCCGGAGTGCCGGCCGCAGCGGGATACCTCGGGGCGAGGCGGGGCGTGGCCGAACGGCGGCGGGGCGCGGACTGGCGGCGGCGGAAGCCGGGCCGGGCGGCGGCGGCGCGAGGGCCCGCGCGGGCCCGCGACGGGCTCCGCGGGCCGGCGGCGAGGCGGGCGCGGGGGCGCCACGTGGCGGCCTCCGGTTGGGCGAAAGCACGGCAGCGGACGCGTCCGGCCGGGGGCGGACGTGTCCGGCGCGGAGAGAGATGAGATCTAGGGTGCGGGGGATTTTCATCCGCGAATTTCGGGGGGAGGCACATATTTATAGGTAGGGGGAGCTAGGAGAGTCCAAATGAGGAGCGGTTTTCGGCCACGCGATCGTGATCGAACGACCGAGAGCATGGAGGGGAGTTAGATGGGTTTTGGGCCACTTTGGAAGGGTGTTGAGCTGCAAGGAGAAAGGGGGGTTTCGGGCTACGCGGTTAACCGTTGGAGTACCAAACAACCTCCAAATGGCACGAAACTTGACAGGCGCTCTACCAGTGCTATACCAAGGCCACTTGGCAACACTCGGTCCATTCCGAGAACGTTTAACACCCGCTCACAACAGGAGCCAAAAGGGGAACGCCGGAGGGCATAGGAGCGCCAGATTGCAAAACGGAAAACGGGGAAAAATCTCGGATGCATGAGACGAACACGTATGCAATGCAATGCAATGCACATGATGACACAATGCGAATGATGACATGGCAAACTACAACACGCAAGCAAATGATATGGCAACGATGGCGAATAACTGGCAGACACGTGGCGCATCGAATCCGGGGCGTTACAACAGTGCTACCTCTTGGTGGAGATAGCACCCCGGTTGTATATGCACAAGAACCAGCCCTACCATACATAACCCATACTCTCACAGATTGTACCCCTACTGCGATGGACAGAGAACCAGCTTCACCCAATCTAACCCCAACCCCAGCTGATAGTAACCCAGTTCCTGTTGACACATCACCATCTCCACCATAGAGCTCCCAAACAAGAGTAGTTAGTAAGGCAGCTCCAGTGCCCAAAGGGCCAGTACTATCACGGTGAACCCCAACTCCAGCAGTTAGTACGCCTATTCCTGTGGAGGAAGCACAACCAGCTAGTCATAGTTTAGCATCTATCGCATTTGATGTTGTTAAATAGTATGTGTGTATCTTCCCATCTTGGAAATATTATACTAAAGATGAAGGAAAATGCCAGTTGCAGGTGTTTGTCCAGGAGTTATGTGTAAGTAATGTTATTCATGGCAATTACTTTGCTTTGTCCCATACATCCTACCTCCATGATGGTTATAATACAGCAAATTTTCCCATTTTCTCTATAGAGAAGGACTGATTTGGAAACTCGGGATGAGGTAACCTGTGCTAATACCTTTGCTATCTTCAAGAATGCTTGGTGGCAGTATCAGAATTACCTGAAGAAAACGTACTTCACCGGCAAAGAAACTCATCAAATTCCCTTACGTTCTCCTGAGACACATTTACTGGACGATGACTGGGAACGCCTTGTTCTGTACTGGTCCCGAACCAAGAATGTGGAAAGGTCTATGAGCTCATTTTCTATTTTAAGTATTATATTCTTGCGTCTTAATGTACTCTGTTCATGTAGAACAAGTGCCTAAACTTTAAGAACAACTGTTCTAATTTAAGATTCCATTGCTATCATAGTTATAAAAAGCGCTGGGCGTTAATCGTGCGTTTTGCCACCGCCTTGCGCTTTACTGACCAAAGCGCATGCTTATGCGCAGTTATGCATAGATTAAGCATAGTTATGCGTAATGCATTTTGCCAACGCCTAGAGCCTAAGCGCGCTTAAGCGCGCCTTTTTTAACTATGATTGCTTTGCTCTTGTATCACTGTATTTACTCATACAAACTTATTTTTAAATTGAAGGATCCAATCGAAACTCCAATGGCACAACAGGTATGTTCACGCATGTTTCTTTAACAGGTTTGCTCTTATAAATAGCTCTGTTGATTTCAATTTCAATTGTGTATACAGTTGACTTTCGTATCATGCACATTACTAGAATCACAACAGAGCCAATAGTGTTGTTGTACATGTAGATCTGTGGTACCCATCTGAAATCTTGTTGTGCCGTGTAGTTTCCCATGCTTTGTATTCTTTCACTTCTGCTTTGTCTTGAACTGATATGATTTGAACCATGTCTCTATTTTTATTTGGCAAGACAATGAAGTGACCATAGGACATAGATATATGTTTGTTTGATGCTTTTATTATGTACTAGTACTTCGCAATAGAAGACTTGGTAGTTTAATCATGTCCACATTACTAATGAACTGGTTCACCGAAATGAGTTTCATATACTAGTACATGCTAAACTTGTTATGTGTTTGCTTGTTTCTTCTTTTAGAATGCTGACAGAATATTGGGGAAGAGTGCCTTATTAAGCAATGGTAAAGGAAGTAATGCAGATAAGGTTCAGGATAGTGACACATCCTTGTTAGTCTCCAACAAAGCTGATAAAACAGCTAAGGAAGACTATCTTGAAGACAGCGAGACAACCCCAAAGTCTTGTATTGGTTTAGTGTTCGAGTTACTGGCCACTACCGCTTGCACAAGCTATTCAAACTCACTGTCTGAATCAGTTCGGTTTCTTGAGTCTCAACTACAAGCTGAAAGACATCGATCAACTGTGCTGCGACAAGAAGCAGAAGGACTGTGGCATTCCCTGGAGCATTCAGATGCATACTTTCTGGTGCAACAGCAAGCGTTGGAGGATTTTAGCGCCAAACAAGACAAAGCTAATAAGCTTGCTAAGCTTAATGCCAGCATGGTGCATACCCAGGATAACTTTCTTGAGCTCTTCTGAAGTTGTTTCAGTTATGCTCTTGTTTTGCTGCCGCATTTATTTACACTGGTGGCCAATTTTGACGGCCAGTGTATGTAATATGCTGCTTTGTTCCCTATATTAGCAATGGTGGCGACTTTGACGCCCAGTGGATGTAATATGTGTAATAGCGGTAATAGACTAACGTTAATTGCTTGCTTATTTATTTCCTTATTGTCTTGTTTAGTTGTTTGCTTGTAGTCACTGCAGTTCTTTTTCTGTGTTTTTCTATTGGCCACAATACCCTATTTTTGGTAACTAGGCCAAAATAATCATGGAAACACACGGCCTGTTGTAACCATGGGCCACCTACGGGCCGTATGATCCATGGGCCTTCTTCGGGCCGTAGGATCCATTGGCCTTCTATACGGGCCATAGGATCCGTTGGCCTTCTATACGGGCCTTAGGATCCATGGGCCTTCTACTGGCCGTAGGGTCCATGGGCCTTCTACGGGCCTACGATCCATGGGCCTTCTACGGGTCGTACGATCCATGGGCCTGATACGGGCTGTAGGATCCATGGGCCTTCTACGGGGCATATCATCATTTTGCCAATCATGGGCCATACTATTCGTGGACCATAACGGGCCGTTAATAGGCCGTATTTGATGACTCTATGATAACAGCCCAACGAGTTTTTTTACATGAAAACGGCCCAACATATTAACGGTCCACAAACGGGCCGAATGTAACAACGGGCTGAATTTGGCCCACAAGCAGAAAATGACAGTAACGGGTCGTATGTAACCGAATGCTGCAAATGAGCCCAAGAATCAATGGGCCCTGAGAAGGCCGAAAGATAACTTGGGCTAGAAACGGCCCAATGGAATAACGGGCCGTTAATGGGTATAAAGTGATACACTATTCATTACGGGCCAGTTTCACCACGGGCCGTTAACGGGCCAAGAGTTACAAAGGGCCTCATATGGGCCGAAAGAAGTCATGGGCCACACATGGCCCGGAAGTTAAAATGGGCTGGAATCATATTGGATGGCCAAGATGACGCTACTGGGCCTAATTTGGAGAGGTCGTAACGGGCCCTGGGTTAGCACGCTGTAAAGGGGCTATATGCGAACATGTCGTTAACAGGCTTTCTGTGGGCCGGTCTGCCACCTTTTGACCAAGTCAAACGGGCTGGCCTTTTCACAGGAATGGGCCTCTGTTGGGTTGTGCCACGTGTCGCCGTATCATAGGCGCCTTCGGTCCAATGAGTGGATGACATCTGTCCCAATAGTGAGCCGACATGTGTTTGCTCCAGCCAATGATGATTTTACATGTGGAAAGTCCCCATTGGTCGGGGATGTTAACGGGTTATCGGATCCAAAACCAGACCCGATAGCTTAATAGCGTTCCATTAAGGTGGATGCCACATGTCGGTCACCCTTGACAAAAGCACTTCTGTGATGCGTGATTTATTGTCATGGAAGTGGACACTTCCGTGATGATAATTTTGGTAATGTCATGGAACACTTCTATGACAACACATGTATGACTATCTTGATTCGGTCATAAAATCATCATGGATGTACATGCATGACAAAAAACGCGACCTATTGTGACAAACACGTATCATCACGGAAGTGTATTTTTTTGTAGTGGACACATAGAGAGGGGATGTCTAGTGGCACTCCAATGGAGTTCGACGAGCATAAAGTGGAGACGCACGCAAGGGATACGGATCTCTTGGTGGTGTACACCATCAACCCGGCCGTGGTGGACAACTATATCAACACCGTTGAGCAGTTGCTTGCTGGAGACAAGTACATGGTGGTCAGCATCGACCTCCAGTACACCGATGGTAGTCCCGACATAGATCAGAAGGTTGCCTTTGCCCAGTTGTGCGTGCACCGTCATGTCCTCATCTACCACTACTGCATGGCCAGAGAGCCTTGCGACCATTTCAACAGGTTTGTCAATAGCACCGACTACAAGTTTGCCATGTTGGAAACCACCGACGATGTAAAAACACTCAGTGTTACGGGCTTGGTCTGCGAGAACCTTGTCGAAATCCATACCACTACAGGGTCTGGGGCAACACGAAGAAGGACTCCCTGGTCAAACTTGCCTCGGCCATCATCGATCCCTACTATGAAAAGATGAAGCAAGATGCCCAGAGAACAAGTGCCGTATCCTGGCACAGGGCCTAGATGCAGCGACTGGATGAACCTCACCTCAGGTTTGCGGCAAAGAGTGTGTACGCATGCTTCGAAATGCACATGCGAATCGTTGACATGAGGAACTGCCTCGTTACCCAAATTGACAAGCACAGATCGAGCCACAAGCAGAGCAAGCGTCACAAGAAGTAGATGGTGATCAGATGATCGTTTATGCTAGTTAATCATGCATGTAATATATAGTTTACTTTATTGATTTGTAGAAGTGTCATGTGTGTAGTAGCCACCTATGAAATTATGCATGTAATAGTTTACTTTGGTGTGTGCAAATGCCATGGTTGTAGTAGCCACCTATGTAATTGGATGTTTAATTTGGTTAATCATGCATGTAATATATATGTTGTTGTTCTGTATGCAATCCCATCGCACAACACACACGTCTTATTAGCAGCAATCGTCTATGTTATTATCAGTTTCCCACACATTTCTGATTACAGACATGTTTGCCGCGTATCACACACATCTTGTTATATTGAACCATTTATGTTCTCTTGTCCCAACACAAACAGTTCATCTGCGTGAACCGCATGCCGTATATCGCACACACCTTGATTTGGCTGACCGTTTCTTTTGTGTTGGCTAATCACAAACAGTTCATCCTAGTGAACCGTATGTTGTTTATCGCACATACCTTCATCTGGCTGCCCATTTATTTTATTGCTCCTCATCGCAAACGGTTAATTGCACTAAACCATATGCCCCACATCACACACGAAACTAAAATCTAAACCGTGTTTGATGCATCCATCATCGCAAATGTTTTGCACCTTTTTTGATGGTTTTTTACACCTAAGTTTGCAATTAATGCATCGCACACAGTTTCGTCAAAGGGTCTTTGATCGTAGTGTCACGTTAGCAGTATCCTGCAGTAGTGACTGCCAGGCTGGCCAAAAGTGACTCAAGCTTGCTGGCCAGTTTCTGGGCAGAAACTTGGTCGTCAAGTTTGGAAGGCTTCTAGAAGATCATTAGGGCTGATCTCCTAGGGTTAAGGTTTACTCGGGAGGGTAATGAGGCTAAAGAAAAACCAGCTCCAAAAGATCAAGGAAAAATACACTTGTTGTACAAAGTTCATTTTTGGGCCAGAAGAGAAATTATTTTTTGTAGTAAAAATATTGCAAAAAGTCCTGCAATATTTTTGCTCGGGGAGGTGGGCCAAGGTTCAAAGAATATTCAGGAATTATCTCAAGATTTTTGGAGCAATAAAAACGAGGGTTGCTTTGGAGCTCTAGCTTCTGAAATGAGTCTCAGAAGGGAAATTGAATATTTTTCTTTTATGAAAAATATTCATTGGGCCATTTGGGGTTTTTCATAGAAATGAGATTGAATGAGAGGTAGATGGGTCACTTGGGTGAAAGTCAAGGGCATGCCCAAGTGATAAGTGCATTTGAATTGATTCCAAGAACTCGAATCCAAAGCATGGGCAAATCAATTACGGAAAAAGAGAGAAGGCAAAAATCGAGGTTGTCATAGAAGGTCGGCAACACCAAAGGTATATATGATATACATGTTATTGATGTCTACCTTACCAGCACTCGTAGTAGCTCCTGGGTATTTGATACCGGTGATGTTGCTCACATTTGTAACTCAAAACAGGAGTTGCCGAATAGGCGGAGACTGGCGAAGGATGAGGTGACAATGCGCGTCAGGAATGGTTCCAAGGTCGATGTGATCGTCGTCGGCACGCTACCTCTACATCTACCTTCGAGATTAGTTTTAAACCTTAATAATTGTTATTTGGTGCCAACTTTGAGCATGAACATTCTATCTGTATCTTGTTTATGCAAGATGGCTACTCATTTAAATCCGAGAATAATGGTTGTTCTATTTATATGAGAGATTTTTTATGGTCATCCCCGCTAGTCAATGGTTTATTTTTATTGAATCTTGAACGTGATGTTACACATATTCATAGTGTGAATGCCAAAAGATGTAAGGTTGATAATGATAGTCCCACATACTTGTGGCACTGCCGGCTTGGTCACATTGGTGTCAAACGCATGAAGAAACTCCATGCGGATGGACTTTTGGAGTCTCTTGATTACGAATCATTTGACACATGCGAACCATGCCTCATGAGAAAAATGACCAAGACTCCGTTCTCTGGAACAATGGAGCGAGCAACCAACTTGTTGGAAATAATACATTGTCACGCCCAAGATGCGACCTTATCCTAAAGGAACTCGAAGGTCCCACCAAGGATAGAAGCGCATCTTGAAGACGCTTTTGCAAGGTGGATATCATTACATCAACATTAAATAATAGATGGGGATACATACAAAAGGCATACAATGCCACACAAATACAACATCATCATACATAAGAGCATCATCCGACTATGGATGAAACACAAACAGAAACTCAAACGACATCCACCCTGCTATCCCAGGCTGCTGACCTGGAACCTATCCCCTGATTGAAAAAGATGCAGAAGAAGCACTCCAAACAAGTAACATTGCTCTCGCGTCATGGTCATCGCATAACATGTACCTGCAACTGTTGTTGTAGTAATCTGTGAGCCACGAGGACTCAGCAATCCCATTACCATGGGTATCAAGACTAGCAAAGCTTAATGGGAAAGGAAGGGGTAAAGTGGTGAGGTTGCAGCAGCGACTAAGCATATATGGTGGCTAACATACGCAAATAACAGCGAGAAGAGAGCAAACGGAATGGTCATGAAGCTACCAATGATCAAGAGGTGATCCTGAACTCCTACTTACGTCAATCATAACCCAAAAACCGTGTTCCCTTCCCGGACTCTGCCAAAAAGAGACCATCATGGCTACACACGCGGTTGATGCGTTTTAATTCGGATCTGCTGTCAAGTTCTCTACAATCGGACATTAACAAATTCCCATCTGCCACATAACCGCGGGCATGGCTTTCGAAAGTTTATACCCTGCAGGGGTGTCCCAACTTAGCCCATGATAAGCTCTCGCGATCAACGAATGATATTCCTTCTCCTAGGAAGACCCGATCAGACTCGGAATCCCGGTTACAAGACATTTCAACAATGGTAAAACAGGACCAACAAAGCCGCCCGATGCGCCGACAATCTCGATAGGAGCTGCATATATCTCGTTCTCAGGGCAACACCGGATAAGTCAAGCTATGAGTAAAACCAGACTTCGAGTTTCCCCGAGATGGCCCCGCAGGCGGCTCGGTTCAGGCCAACACTTAGACAACCATTGGCCCGGGGGGGCTAAAATAAAGATGACCCTCGAGTTAATTACTCCCAAGGTAAATGTAGGTGGTGGTGAGGCAAATGGTAAAACCAAGGTTGGGCCTTGCTGGAGGAGTTTTATTCAAAGCGAACTATCAAGGGGGTCCCATAAATCACCCAACCGCGTTAGGGACGCAAAATCCGGGAACATAATACAGATATGACAGAAACTAGGGCGGCAAGAGTGGAACAAAACACCAGGCATAAGGCCGAGTCTTCCACCCTTTACCAAGTATATAGATGCATTAATAATATAAGAGATATTGTGATATACCAACATAATCCTGTCCACCATGGAGCAATCTTCAACTTCACTACAACTAACAATGCTATAAGAGGGGCTGAGCAAAGAGGTAACATAGCCAAGCAACGGTTTGCTAGGAAGGGCGAAAAAAGGTTAGAGGCTGACATGGCAAATTGGGAGGCTTGAAGAGCAAAAGATAGGAAACGCAGCATAGCGATAGAACAAAGCAACTAGCATAGCAATGATAGTAATGAGATCCAAGGTGACGGTCATCTTGCCTGAAATCCCGCTAGGAAGAAGAACGAGTCCATGAAGAAGATGAAGCCATGAAGACGAACCAAGCGTAGACGAACAAATCCTCATGATCGCAATGAAAACGGGAACTATCCAGAAGAATCACACAAGATGGTAAACACACCACACATAGACAAGACAAGATGCACAACAAGCATGATGCATGACGAAGCTACATGGAGCTACTCGTGGCAAGAGATGATGCAAACAAGAGCAACACATCAAGGCAAGTTTAAATGAGGCCGAAAACAACATATAACAAATCCGGTAAGTCCTCATATGCAAATTTGGAAATTGGTCCAGATCTGAATAAACATTATGTTGAAGTTGTTAAACAGCAAGTTAAGATGCACCTTGATGATCTACACGAGATTGTAGTCAAGTTACATATAAAGTTCATTAGATTTGGAGCTACGGCCTAGAAGATATGAGCAAAGCAAGTTAAACATGGCATTGATGCAAAATGCATACAAACATCAAGCAAACACACTCAAAACATGGATGCAATATGATACTATGAAACTACATGCAAAACTAAGCAAGTTTCATATAGGGCACACTCAAAACTGAGCAACGGTTCAACACACACACATGAAACAAGTTTAAAGAACAAGCTGTCCAAAACAGCAACTAGGCATCTTGCAAGCATCAAAACAATATGCTACAGCAGCTCAACATGATAACAAAAGGAATGTACATGATATACAAATGAAGCTTAATAAAACATGAAAACTGAGCTATCTCCATAAATCACTAGAAGATGCTCAAAAACACATGGCAAGATTGCAAATAATGACAGTTTACAGGCTTATCAGAAATAACATCAGGTTGCAATGTTTAGAGCTATCAAAAAACATACTACAGGAACTTACCATGGCCAACAAATGCATGGCATGATACTACTAAATGCATATAACAAAAGTCCTTTATTGACCATGAGCCAAAAAGGAGCAGAAGATATGATGGCACCTATGTAAACATGGCAAGTTATATGACAGATTCAAACATGGCAGGAACAACGATAAGTAGGCACCATAGGGCATTACATGGCATTACAAGGAAGCCAACAGCAAGATGACATGTTTATTAAGCTAAGAATGGCAATAGCAAGTTCATAGGGTGCATGGATCACTAGCAAAGCTCATGGAAAAACTGAACTTAATGTTAACAGGCTGACGGCAACATTATTTAGCAACTTGATAGCAAGATTACAACAAGCTACAATAAGCTATAAATGCAACCAGGGGCACGGATGGATAGAGCGTGCCATGTATAACAAAATATCCTTAATGAACATCTCCAGATTATGCATAGAATGACTTGTAGCAGCAGGTTTAAATAGCATCACAAAATAACAGATTCAGCCTAGCAAAACAGCAACAGCAAGTACCCTACTTCACGAGCTCGATGCGCTCAGTACAAGACTCACAAAAATACATGGATTGCACCCCCATAAACATGGAATGTCATAGATCAAAACACATGTAGAGCTCATGCTCATAGGATGCACAAACAAAATGCAACAAAAAAGAGAAATCATCAAGTTATAACAGTTTCAGCAGATTAACATCATATAGCACTCATGCAACGATTATTCGGGCATCAAGATGATCTCAAAAAAGCATGGGACAATGGAGCTATATGAAGAGCAACTCACAACGAACATTTTAATATATAATGCACGCAAAACGGAGCAGTATGCATGGAGATATGACATGTTGAACAGGGCATGAAAATATAAGGATCTGAGGACTTAGTGCAATTTACCCTCGTCGAAAACGGGATGGAGGGAAGCGGGACAGGTGGATCCGGGACGCGGGCGCCCGTTTGGATCACGTCCTGGTGGATCTCATCCACCCGGACCGGATCTGGCTCCGGCGGCACCGGCGAAGCTCCGGGGAGCTCCGGCTCCGGCCGACACGGAGGAGTACGACAAGGGTGGCGAGCTCCGGATGAACGGCGGCGGGGCAAGGCGGAGCTGAGGCGGGGCGGCGCGGTCTGCGGTGGCCGGTGCAGGCGATGCGGGCGGCGGGGCTGGCAGAACCCCGGCGAGGCAGGCAGAGCTTCGACGAGCTTGAGCTCCGACGTCCATGGCGGAGAGAGAGAGAGCGGTTAGAGAGAGAGAGAGACCAGGTGAGGCAGGGGAGAAGAAGGGCGGCGAGGTCGGGCGGCTCACCGAAGGCGCGGGAGGTAGGGTCCGGCCGGCGGTGGTGAGGTGGAGGCGAGGCGGCGGGGTCCGGCCGGCGGTGGTGAGGTGGAGGCGAGGCGGCAGGGTCCGGCGAGGTCGGACACGGGCGGCGGAGGTGCACTCCAGCAAAGTCCGGTGGCGGCGGCGCGGCCGGTGCGCAGGACGCGGCGGCGGAGGCGCGCGGGGTGCCCTGGGCCCCCATGGGCTCGGGCGGGCCTGCTACGGGCTCGGCAGGCCTCAGCGGCGGGGAAGCCCGGGAGGCGACGTGGCGGCGGCGGGTTCGTCAGGGACGGCGGCGCGGGACGTGTCCGGCGGCACAGAGGAGGGTGGAGCTAGGGTTAGGGGGAAATTGATCCGAAAATGGAGAGGGGAAGACGTTTTTATAGGTAGAGGAAGCTAGGGGAGTCCAAATGAGGTGCAGTTTTCGCCCACACGATCGTGATCAAATGACCGAGATCATGGAGGGGGTTAGGATGGGTTTTGGGCCACTTTGGGGGGGTGTTGGTCTGCAACACAAAGAGGGCTTTTACGGTTACCCGGTTAACCGTAGGAGTATCAAACGACCACCAAATGGCACAAAACTTGACAGGCGGTCTACCGGTGCTATACCAAGGCCGCTTGGCAAACCTCGGGCCATTCCGAGAAAGTTTAACACCCGCACATAAAAAAAGGCAAAAGGGGGTCGGGTGACATAGGAGTGTCGGATCGCAAAACGGACAACGGGGAAAATGCTCGGATGCATGAGACGAACACGTATGCAAAATGAGATGCACATGATGACATGGCAAAATGTAACACGCAAGCAAATGACATGGCAACGGCGGCAAATAACTGGCAGACACGTGGCGCATCAAATCCGGGGCTTTACATACATATTGATGTAGGCGGTCCAATTAGCGTTGAGGCTCGCGGAGGCTATCATTATGTTCTCACCCTCTCTAATGACGTAAGTAGATATGGTTATGCCTACTTAATGAAACACAAGTTTGAGACCTTTGAAAAGTTCAAGGAATTTTAGAGCAAGGTAGAGAATCAACGTGATAGGAAAATAAAGTCCTTACGATCAGATCGCGGAGGAGAATATTTGAGTTAAGAGTTTGGCACACACTTAAGGAAATGTGGAATTGTTTCACAACTCACGCTACCTAGAACACCTCAGCGTAATGGTGTGTCCAAACGTCATAGTCGCACTCTATTGGATATGGTGCGATCTATGATGTCTCTTATCGATCTACCGCTATCATTTTGGGGTTATGCTTTAGAGACAGCCGCATTCACTTTAAAGAGGGCACCATCTAGATCCATTGAGACAACACCGTATGAATTATGGTTTGAGAAGAAACCTAAGTTGTCGTTTCTGAAAGTTTGGGGATGTGATGCTTATGTCAAGAAACTTCAACTTGAAAAGCTCGAACCCAATACGAAAAAGTGTGTCTTCACAGGATACCCTAAGGAAACTATAGGGTATACCTTCTACGTCAGATCCGAAGTCAAATCTTTATTGCCAAGAACGGATCCTTTCTGGAGAAAGAGTATATCTTGAAAGAAGCAAGTGGGAGGAAATAGAAGTTGATGAGGTACCACCTCTTGAACCAGAGAGTAGTGTAGCTTAGGAAGATGTTTCTGTGGTGCCTGCACTGACTAGAGAGGAAGTTAATGATGATGATAATGAAACTTTGGATCAAGTTGCTACTAAACTTCTTAGGTCCACAAGGAGACGTTCCACGGCAGAGTGGTACGACAACCCTGACCTGGAAATCATGTTGTTAGACAATGGTGAAACTTCGAACCATGAAAAAGCGATGGCGGGCCCGGATTCCAACAAATGGCTTGAAGCCATGAATCCGAGATAGGATACATGTATGAAAACAAAGTATGGACTTTGCTAGACTTTCCTGATGATCGACAAGCCATATAGAATAAGTGGATCTTTAAGAAGAAGACTGACGCGGATGGTAATGTGACCGTCTATAAGGCTCGGCTTGTCGCTAAGGGTTATCGACAAGTTCAAGGGGTTGACTACGATGAGACTTTCTCACCCGTAGCGAAGCTAAAGTCCGTCTGAATCATGTTAGCAATTGCCGTATTATATGATTATGAGATCTGGCAAATGGACATCAAAACAACATTCATTAATGGTTTCCTTAAGGAAGTATTGTATATGATGCAGCCAAAAGGTTTTGTCGATCCTAAGAATACTAACAAGGTATGCAAGCTCTAGCACTCCATCTATGGGCTGGTGCAAGCATCTCGGAGTTGGAACATTCGCTTTGATCAAATGATCAAAGCGTTTGGGTTTATACAAACTTATGGAGAAGCCTGTATTTACAAGAAAGTGAGTGGTAGCTCTATAGCATTTCTCATATTATATGTGGATGACATACTGTTGATGGGAAATGATATCGAACTTTTGGAAAGCATAAAGGCCTACTTGAATAACTGTTTTTTCAATGAAGGACCTTGGAGAAGCTGCTTACATATTAGGCATCAAGATCTATAGAGATAGATCGAGACGCCTCATTGGTGTTTCACAAAGCACATACCTTCACAAGATATTGAAGAAGTTTAATATGGATTAGTCCAAGAAGGGATTCTTACCTGTATTGCAAGGTGTGAGATTGAGCGCAGCTCAATGACCGACCTCGGCGGCAGAAAGAGAAAAGATGAGTGCCATCGCCTATGCCTCAGCCATAGACTCTATTATGCATGCCATGCTGTGTACCAGACCTGATGTGAACCTTGCCATAAGTACGGTAGGGAGGTACCAAAGTGATCCCGGTATGGAACACTGGGCAGCGGTCAAGAATATCCTGAAGTACCTGAAAAGGACTAAGGATATGTTTCTCGTTTATGGAGGTGACGAAGATCTCGTCGTAAAGGGTTACGTCGATGAAAGCTTCAACATAGATCTAGATGACTCCAAGTCACAAACCGGATGCGTGTATATTTTGAATGGTGGGGCAGTCAGCTAGTGCAGGTTCAAGCAAAGCGTTGAGGCGGGATCTACATGTGAAGCGGAGTACATAGCTGCTTCAGAAGCGGCTCAGGAAGGAGTATGGACGAAGGAGTTTATCACCGATTGTCGGTGTCAAAACCGGCGGATCTCAGGTAGGGGGTCCCGAACTTTGCGTCTAGGCGGATGGTAACAGGAGACAAGGGACACGATGTTTTTACCCAGGTTCGGGCCCTCTCGATGGAGGTAAAACCCTACTCCTGCTTGATTAATATTGATGATATGGGTAGTACAAGAGTTGATCTACCACGAGATCAGAGAGGCTAAACCCTAGAAGCTAGCCTATGGTATCATTGTTGTTCGTCCTACGGACTAAAACTCTCTGGTTTATATAGACACCGGAGAGGGCTAGGATTACACAGAGTCGGTTACATTGGAAGGAGATCTACATATCGTATCGCCAAGCTTGCCTTCCACGCCAAGGAAAGTCCTATCTGGACACGGGACAAAGTCTTCAATCTTGTATCTTCATAGTCCGGGAGTCCGGCCAAAGGTCATAGTCCGGCCATCCGGACACCCCCTGAGGGAGTCCTGGATTAGGGGGTGTCCGGATGGCAGGACTAAGACCTTTGGTCGGACTCCCGGACTATGAAGATACAAGATTGAAGACTCTGTCCCGTGTCCGGATGGGACTTTCCTTGGCGTGGAAGGCAATCTTGGCGATACGATATGAAGATCTCCTCCCATTGTAACCGACTCTGTGTAACCCTAGCCCTCTTTGGTGTCTATATAAACCGGAGAGTTTTAGTCCGTAGGACGAACAACAATCATAACATAGGCTAGATTCTAGGGTTTAGCCACTCCGATCTCGTGGTATATCTACTCTTGTACTACCCATATCATCAATATTAATCAAGCAGGAGTAGGGTTTTACCTCCATCGAGAGGCCGAACCTGGGTAAAAAGATCGTGTCCCCTGTCTCCTGTTACCATCCGCCTAGACGCACAGTTCGGGACACCCTACCCGAGATCCGCTGGTTTTGACACCGACATTGGTGCTTTCAGTGAGAGTTCCTCTGTGTCGTCGCCTTTAGGCCCGATGGCTACTTCGGTCGTCAATCGCGATGCGGTCCGGGATGAGACTTTTCTCCCCGGACAGATCTTCGTATTCGGCGGCTTCGCACTACGGGCCGACTCATTCGGCCATCTGGAGTAGATCGAAAGCTACGCCCCTGGCCATCAGGTCAGGTTTGGAAGCTTCAACTACACGATCGACATCCGCGGGGACTTGATCTTCGACGGATTCGAGCCACGAACGGGCCTGCCGCACTGTCACGATGGGCATGATTTAGCTCTATCATCGGACAACGCCCAGAGCGTCACTCAAGTGTTCACTCCGACCATTAGTTTGGAGCCGACTGTGCTAGCCAGGGACGGACGGTTGGACGCCGCCCCAGGAACCGTAATCTCTGCGGCGATAGAGCCGAATACCTGCCAAGTCCTATGAAAGGCCGGTAACTCCAAGGTGCCGGACTCCGTTCCGGACTCTGAATATTCTGCACCCCTTTCGATCGAACCCGATCGGGCTCCGATCATGGAGTTCACCGCCGCGGACATCTTTCAGCACTCGCCCTTTGGCGATATCCTGAATTCGTTAAAGTCTCTCTCTTTGTTAGGAGAGCCCTGGCCGAACTACGGCCAACACAGTTGGGATGCAGATGACGAAGGAATTCGTAGCCCACCCACCACCCACTTCGTAGCCACTGTCGACGATTTAACCGACATGCTCGACTTCGACTCCGAAGACATCGATGGCATGGACGCCGATGCAGGAGACAATCAAGAACCAGCACCTATAGGGCTCCGGAAAACCACCTCATCATACAATGTCTGCATGGTGGACACACACAACAGAAACGACAACGAGGACCAAAAGGATGCGGCCAGGGATCGCTCCCCTGAAAAACAATCAAAGCGGCGGCGTAAGCGCAAGGCCAAGCCCCACCTCGACAAAAACCCAGCCATAGAGCAGGGTGACTCAACGGACGATGAACATGTCGTCGAGCATCCGTCCAAGCAGGGCGGACAATCCGAACAACCAATCCCCGGGAAGGATAATAGCCCGGACGACCTCACACCAGACAAATTGCTGGAACATCAGAACCTCCACCAAAGGCTTGTCGCCATTGCACGTAGCCTGAAAAAGCAGAAGCGGAGGCTCAGGACAACGGAGGATGCACTCAGGATCAGATGGGGCAAAGTACTCAATACCGCACACAAGTACGGCAGTAGTCGCCACACAAAGAGCTATCCGAAGCGGAAACTACTACCGGAATTTGACGAAGAGGCCATAAAGCCCCCACAGTCAAAAAATAAGGAAGCCACAAGGTCGGATAGACGACCCTACGATCAATCTCACGCGTCAAAGGACGCCGCACTCAATATAGCGCGCGATCCGTCCAAGAATTCGCATCAGAAAACTGGCCCTACCAGATCCATCTATAGGCCAAGAAAGCAAGCTCCAATGAGTGATGCAACGCAAAAAATACCCGAAAATCGCGGCACGCCTAAATACAGGGGCGCCGCACACCCCCTATGTTTTACCGATGAGGTGCTGGATCATGAATTCCCAGCCGGATTCAAGCCAGTGAACATAGAACCATACGACGGAACAATAGACCCTGGAGTCTGGATCGAGGACTACATCCTCCACATACACATGGCCAGAGGAGACGACCTCCACGCCATAAAATACTTACCCCTTAAGCTCAAAGGGCCAGCCCGGCATTGGCTTAAAAGCCTTCCCGAAAACACCATGGGAAGTTGGGCAGTGCTTGAGGATGCTTTCCGGGCAAATTTTCAAGGGACCTATGTCCAGCCCCTGGATGCAGATGATCTGAGTCATATAACTCAGCAGCCCGGAGAGTCAGCGTGGAAGCTCTGGAACAAATTCCATATCAAAAAGAATCAGATAGTCGATTGTCCGGATGCAGAGGCCCTAGCAGCTTTCAAACATAGCATCTGAGACGAATGGCTCGCCAGACACCTCGGCCAAGAAAAGCCGCGAACAATGGCCGCATTAACAAGCCTCATGACCCGCTTCTGTGCAGGAGAGGATAGCTGGTTGGCAAGAAGCAGCACCAGTGACCCAAATACGCCCGAACTCAGAGATGGGAACGGGAAGCCGCGCCGTAACAAAGAACCGCGCAGGATAAAGGACAACAGCCCGATGAGCACGACAGTAAACGCCGGATTCAAAAGCTCTCGGCAAAATCAGAAAAAGATGCCCCCCAAAGACGATAGGGACGAGCTATCCAACCTCAACAAAATTTTGGACAAAATATGTCAAATCCACAGCACTCCGGGGAGACCTGCAAACCATACCCACAGAGATTGTTGGGTCTTTAAGCAGTCCGGCAAGCTCAACGCCGAACACAAGGGGCTCAACACACCAAGCGAAGATGACAATGCACCCCACGAGCAGATCACCGGAGAACAAAAGAAGTTCCCACAAGAAGTCAAGACAGTAAATCTACTTCATGTGACGAAGGGGAAGAATAGAACGGCACCTACAACGACACGCGCCGTACAGCCAGCCCCGGAGGAGCAACCCCACTGGTTGTTACAACCAATCACCTTTGATCATCTGGATTACTCTAGAGGAGACCAGAACGCAGGCTGGACTGCCTTGGTCTTAAATCCAATCATTAACGGACTCCAATTTACAAACGCCCTTATGGACGGTGCCAGCAACTTGAACCTGTTATATCAGGACACAGTTTGCAAACTCGGGGTAAACCCAGTCACAATCCACCTCGGCAACACTTCCTTTCAAGGAGTAACGCTAGGTTCGGATACCCCAAGTATGGGTTCCCTTACGTTAGAAGTCACGTTCGGATCACCCGACAACTTCCGAAGCGAAAAGCTAACATTCCACATTGCCCCATTCGTAAGTCGCTATCAAGCGCTACTGGGACGTGACGCTTTCACCCGCTTTAACGCAATACCGCACTACGCATCCCTTACACTTAAAATGCCCGGTCCAAAGGGCATCATCTCATTACAAGGGAACATAAATTTACCCCCAAAGTACGGGCAGGGGTGCGGTTGCCTAGACAGCCACCCACAAATCCAGCCCTACTATCCCGGACACGCCTCGACGAGTCCGGCGTCAATATGCTTAAATTACCGCATACCCTCGTGCAAGGGGCTCCGTGTGCTCACGCCCGGAGACAATACGGCCCAACTCTTGCTCCAACTATATTTTGTTTATTTCGATATAGATTTCTCGCACGCTTATTTTTTACTAAGTTCCTCTCTTTCGCAGACGAGCATCGTGCTACGCCCGTCCAGGATACGGCACGACGGAGACACAGGCGCAGACGTGCAGCAGGGACCCGTTCCAAGGATTCTTTTCAGATTAAGACCCTGCGTAAACCTTTTTTACTGTCTCTTGTTGATAACATCCCCCGGTTTTCTCTATAGCCGAGGAGGAGGCTGGCGTCTTGGCATGTGGCCACGCCAGAATTTTTTGCACATACCTGGACACTAGGGGCTTTTTTACCAAGGGCTCTATTTCGGCCCGTCTTCATAAAGACCGAACACCTTAGGGAGTGTTCGGCGTCGCGAGTTTGGCCCTATATGCATCAGCTCCGAATCATGTCTTTGGTCAAATGTTGGGTTTGCCCGGCTCCTGTGTTTTGCTGCCTTACGTTCCGTTATATCGGCTAACGTGGCACCAGGAGAACTACTGCGATTGTGCCCTGGTTCGGCCGGGTGAGCACGTCAGTAGAGAAGGCCGAAAACTGACTGTCATGATATAGCGAGAGACTGGTCAACCACTCGATGACTTTCGGAATCTTTAGGATTCCCCCGCATTAACGAAGGGCCGCTTCCCGGTCAGGCACACTCGCGCCCCGAATTCGGGCGAGCGCGGTGCCCCTAGGGGCTATTCAGTAGTCCCACTGTCAAACTCCTATGGCTAAGTGAAAGTGATAAAGCATTATAGTCCGGTTGCCTAGTTCGCCGTGCGACCACCTCCTTTATAGGACCAAGACGTTGGATTAAGTGTGAACAGACGCCTTTTTGTGAACACCCCCGCATTCTATGCGTGGGGGCTGAAGCCAACGACTGCCATCTTTCAGGTTATATACAAATATATACATTAAACGGCCGCACAGGAGGCATCATGATTCTTGCAAGCACAAGTATAAAAAAGCTTTTTCATAAAAACACAATTCGTTTTACAAATAGTATAAGCTATTCGAACACAACATCCTTCGAGCACTGCGACTCTATTATACGAGCGCCAGGAAGAACTTCCTCAAAATAGTGCTTGGCAGGTACTCGGCTTTCGTCCGAATCTTGGGACGCAACAATACTGGCCTTCATATCTGCCCAGTATGTCTTGACACGGGCAAGAGCCATCTGTGCGCCCTCTATGCACGCCGACCTCTTCATTGCATCAGCATGCGGCACCGAACCAAGAAATTGCTGCACCAAGCCAAAATAACTCTTCGGCTCCGGCTTCTCCGGCCACAGACGACTCGCAACATATTTCATGGCGAGTCCGGATAATCTGTTCAGCTCCGCCCAGGCGGCTAAACGGTCGGAGACTGGCAGTGGGTGTTCCGGATTGTGGTACTGCGACCAAAAAAGCTCTTCCAATTTATGGTCACCTCGGCTGCGGAAGTGTTCGGTCGCATCCGCCGCACTTGCGGCCAAATCTAGATAAGCGTTGTACGAACTCCACTGCCGGTCTAATGGAGCATACTTGGGGTCTCCGAACTTCATCCGTAGCATATAAGGCTTTCCAGCCGTGATATCTCCGGCCTGACGCAGCTCCTCCTTCATCGCTCTCATGGCAGAGCGAGTATCCTTGGCTTCAGCAGTGGTCTTTTCAAGATCCTTCTGAGCCGCCCTATCTTCTTGTTCAAGCAATCTACAGCGCTCGGTAGCATCCCTCGATTTTATGGCCATCTCGGCCATTTCCTTCTTGCTCTGGCAGTGAGCAGCCTGTTCGGCTTTTAGCTCTTCAGCCGCTTTAACGGCAGCCGCATCACTTTTCTTTGCTTGCTCCTTGGCTCGGGCAAGTTCCGCCCGAAGGTTCTCCACGGCAGCAGCACCATCTACATAAAACATATATAAGGCCTGAGCATCAAGCCCCTTTTGCTGGGTGTCTTTTGAACATACCTTGAGCCTCGTCTAGCCGCTTATGTACAAGCGCGATGTCGGCATCTGCTACGTCAAGTTGCCGCTTCAGTTCGGCAGATTCATCAGTCCGGCTAGCCACCGAACGCCTCGCCACCTTCATGGAATAGGCGGCACATTATACCTAGGGTTATGATCCTCTGTGCGCCGTCACTCGTGACGACACACAGAGTCTCAGGGGCTACTACTCATACAGGGCACATTTAATATGCGGCTCTACCAAAAGGTACACCTTTTTACATACCTCAAAGCCTGTTAGTAAACTCCTGGCAGCTTCGTACAATCCGCTTTCCGCGGATGAAATCCTTCCAATCACCGTATCCATCAACATACGGTGTTCTTCTGAGATGGACGCCCTACTAAGCAGATCCTTCAGCCCCTCCGCCGGCGCGCAAGAGGGTGCCGGACTAGTCTGATGACCTTTCCAGGGTCCGGACTTGAAAAAGCCCTCCGGGACGATACCTCGGGGTCGCCAGCCTCGTAAGACGGTGGAACAAGGGGAGGCGTTTCGCTCTCTATCATCTCTGGACGAAGATCCCCTGAAGATGAGCTCTGCTGAGAAGGGTTGAGATCCGAACTGCAAGATAATGTTTCGGTTATTTTCCTCAGGAATAAAACATGAATGTGATTCATTATGGAACCCCTCCCTTCACTTACGCCTCGGGGGAGAGCGGGTCCCCTTTAGGGGGCGATTCGGCTGAAGCGTTCTCCGGTGCCGAACCCTCTGACGAAGATTTCTTTCCCCGTTTTGAGGTTATCACCTCCGGGTCTTCAGAGGCAGTCCTTTTCTTTCCCTGGTCGGGAGAATTTTCGATTCTTCCCTTCCTGACGGCCTCCTTCGTGGAGGCGGTAGCTCCTTGGTTCCCCCCTTCGCCTTCCGCCAACGGCGCGGCCTCCAGCATCCTGGTCAGCATGGGATTCGGCACGGTCTCGGGCAGGGGGGCTGGACACCTGATAAGCTTAGCCTTCGCTATCCACTCCTGTTCAAAGGGCAACTCTGCTAAAGGGTAGATTTGATAAAAATATGGATGGTATGTGCAAACACGGGGCTACTTACTTTAGCATCTGGGCGGTTGCAGCTCAGACCAGCGTCCTCGGACAAATCCGGACACCTTGCTTGTGATCCGAAGAACAATTTGTACATCTCCATGGGTGTCATTCCCATGAAGTGTTGTAGGACCCGTGGTCCCTCATGATTGAACTCCCACAGGCAGAGAGGTCGACGTTTGCAGGGCAGTGTGCGGCGAATCACCATGACTTGCGCCACCACGGTCAGATTGATATCTCTTTCTAGGAGATCTCGAATACGGCCCTGCAGCAAGGGTACGTCTTTTGGCGGCCCCCAGATAAGTCCTTCATTAACCCATGATGCCAGCCGTGGTGGGGGACCCGAGCGAAAAGTAGGCGGTGCCACCCATGTGGTGCCCCTAGGGGCTGTGATGTAAAACCAGTCCCGTTGCCATAAGCCGGGCTCCTCTTGAAAAGAGCCTCCGAGCCATGGAGCGTCGTCCATCTTGCTTATTATAGCCCCTCCGCACTCAGCGTGCTGCCCCTCGATCACTTTCGGTTCCACTTTGAAGGGTTTTTAGCCACAATCCGAAGTGAGGGGTGATATGGAGGAAAGCCTCACACATGACAATGAATGATGAGATCTGGAGGATGGACTCCGGAGCTAGGTCGTGGAACTCCAGCCCGTAGTAAAACATAAGCCCCCTCACAAAGGGATCGATCGGGAAGCCTAGCCCCGAAGGAAGTGAGATGCGAACACCACGCTTTCACCAGGCTGGGGAGCGGGAACAGCTTGCCCTTGAGTAGGCAGTCTATGCGAGATTTCGCCGGTTAGATACCTGGCATCTCTTAACTTTCGCACATCTTCTTCCGTAATGGAGGAAGGCATCCACCGGCCTTGTAGGTCGGAGCCGGACATCTTCGAAGGTCCGAAGCGCCTAAAACTAGAGCTTTGGGTGTTGGAACTCGAAGCGAGGGGCGGATTTGATTGGTTTGAAGAACAAGGGGCCGGGCCTTGGTTCCTTTATAAAGGAGGTGAATACCAAGAGCCCTCCCCGTAACCGTTTGAGACTCGCTTTCAATTAGGGAGTCATACCTAAGTCACGGTTGGGTTACCCACACCCGTATTGATGAGAATCCCGGAATAAGGGGACACGATCTCTGCTTTGACAAGACGTGCCAAGGAAACCGCCTCGCTAAACGCGCTGAGGTGGAACAATAAAATGAATAAAGAGCCTGGCTGTGGCATGATGTCACGCCACGAATACGTCAGCAGATCCGATTGATACAAATATTATTCTCTCTACGAAGGAATGTGGAACTTATTTTGCAGAGCCGGACACTACCCTGGTGTTCAACATCTTCTATGAAATATTCGGAGGAGGAACCCGCCTTGCAATGCCGAAGACAACTTGCGCGCCGGACTCGTCGTCATTGAAGCCTGGTTCAGGGGCTACTGAGGGAGTCCTGGATTAGGGGGTGTTCGGATGGCCGGACTAAGACCTTTGGCCGGACTCCCGGACTATGAAGATACAAGATTGAAGACTCCGTCCCGTGTCCGGATGGGACTTTCCTTGGCGTGGAAGGCAAGCTTGGCGATACGATATGAAGATCTCCTCCCATTGTAACCGACTCTGTGTAACCCTAGCCCTCTCCGGTGTCTATATAAACCGGAGAGTTTTAGTCCGTAGGACGAACAACAATCATACCATAGGCTATATTCTAGGGTTTAGCCACTCCGATCTCGTGGTAGATCTACTCTTGTACTACCCATATCATCAATATTAATCAAGCAGGAGTAGGGTTGTACCTCCATCAAGAGGGCCCAAACCTGGGTAAAAACATCGTGTCCCCTGTATCCTGTTACCATCCGCCTAGACGCACAGTTCGGGACCCCCTACCCGAGATCCGCAGGTTTTGACACCGACACCCCCTAATCCAGGACTCCCTCAGTAGCCCCTAAACCAAGCTTCAATGACGACGAATCCGGCGTGCAAATTGTCTTCGACATTGCAAGGAGGGTTCCTCCTCCGAATACTTCATAGAAGATGTTGAACACAAGGATAGTGTCCGGCTCTGCAAAATAATTTCCACATACCTCCATAGAGAGAATAATATTCGCACAAATCTAATCTGCTGACATATTCTGTAGCGTGACATCATGCCACAGCCAAGCCTTTATTCAAATCATTTTATTGCCCCACCTCAGCGCGTTTAGCGAGGCGGTTTCCTTAGCATGTCTTGTCAAAGAAGAGACCGTGTCCCCTTATTCCGGGATTCTCATCAATACGAGCATGGGTAACCCAACTGTGCCATTGGTATGACTTCTTAATTGAAAGTGAGTCCCAAACGGTTATGGGGAGGGCTCTTGGCATTCAACCTCTTTATCAGGAGACCAAGGCTCGACTCCTTTCTTTTCAATCCAATCAAATCCGCCCCTCGCCTCGAGTTCCAACACCCAAAGCTCCAGATTCAGGCGCTTCGGACCTTCGATGATGTCCGGCTCCGACCTCCAAGGCCGGTGGATACCTTCCTCCATTACGGAAGAAGACGTGCAAAAGCTGAGAGATGCCAGGTATCTAACCGGCGAAATCTCGCATAGGCTGCCTGCTCAAGGGCAGGCTATTCCCACTCCTCAGCCCGGTGAGAGCATGGTGTTCACATCTCACTTCCTTCAGGGGCTAGGCTTTCCGATTGATCCCTTAGTGAGGGGGCTCATGTTTTATTACGGGCTGGAATTTCACGACTTAGCTCCGGAGTCCATCCTCCGAATCTCATCGTTCATTGTCGTGTGTGAGGCCTTCCTCCATATTACTCCCCACTTCGGACTGTGGCTTAAAACCTTCAAGGTAGAAACGAAGATGATCGAGGGGCAGCACGCTGAGTGCGGAGGGGCTATTATAAGCAAGATTGCCGATGCTCCATGGCCCGAGGGCTCTTTTCAAGAGGAGTTCGGCTTATGGCAACAGGACTGCTTTTACATCACAGCCCCCAGGGGCACCACATGGGTGGCGCCACCTGCTTTTCGCTCGGGTCCCCCGCCACAGCTAGCGTCATGGGTCAATAAAGGGCTTAACTGGGGGCCGTCCAAGGATGTGCCCTTGGTACAGGGCCGCATTTGAGATCTCCTAGAAAGAGATATCAATCTGGTGGTGGTGGTGCAGGTTATGCTGATTCGTCTCATACTGCCTTGTAAACGTTGCCCCCTTCGCCTGTGGGAATTTAATCCGGAAGGACCGCGAGCCCTCCAAAACTTTATGGGCACGACGCCCATGGAGATGTACAAATTATACTTCGGATCACAAGCAACGTGTCCGGACCTGTCCGAGGATGCAGGTCTGAGCTGCAATCGCCCGGACACTCAAGTAAGTAGCCTTGTACCCAGACACGATATCTGTACATTTATCCTAACACTGCCCTTAAAAGAGTTGTCCTTCAAACAGGAGTGGATAGCGAAAGCAAAGCTTATCAGGTGTCCGGTCCCCTTGCCCATGCTGGATCCCGTGTTGACCAGGATGCTGGAGATTGCACCTTCGGAAGAAGGCGAAGAGGGGAACCAAGGAGCTACCGCTTCTGCGAAGGAGGCTGTTAGGAAGGAAGGAATCGAGAATTCCCCCAACCAGGGAAAGAAAAGGACCGCCTCTGAAGACCCGGAGGTGATGGCCTCAAAGCGGGGGACGAAATCTTTGTTAGAGGGTCCGGCGCCGGGGAATGCCCCGGCCGCATTGCGCCCCCAAGGGGATCAACTCTCCACCGAGCCGTAAGTAAAGAGAGGGGTTCCAAAATGAGTGACATCCCTGTTGAAAGTGCTAGTTGTCGACTAGAGGGGGGTGAATAGGCGATTTTTATCAAAGTCTTCAAAACGTGGAAGTTTCAAAGACAAACAATAGAAATGACCTAATTGATATGCAGCGGAAGATAAACTACAACAAGCAAGCCATAGTCAAGTATGCAATAGTGTTAACGTACAAAGACTAATAGCAGCTAGGTAGTAGGATTAGGAAGGAAGATAGTATGAAGCCAATCAACAATAGTAGTCAAGCAATGAAGTCAATCAGATAAGACAGATAAGCAATGACTTCACGAAGACAAACTCAAAGTAAAGGAGGGAAGAGATAGAACCAGTCACTTGTTGAAGACATAGGATTTGTTGGACCAGTTCCAGTTGCTATGACAACTGTACGTCTGGTTAGGGAGGCTGAGATTCAACTCAGAAGACCGTGTCTTCACCTTATTCCCCTTGAGCTAAGGACACCCAGTCCTCGCCCAATCACTCTGGTAAGTCTTCAAGGTAGTCTTCCGAACCTTCACAGACTTCGTTCACCCGACAATCCACAATGACTCTTGGATGCTCAGAATGCGACGCCTAACCGGCTGGAGGATACACAGTCCTCAAGTGTAATAAGTCTTCAGGTCACACAGACAGAAAGACTTCAGTGATGCCTAACACTCTTTGGCTCTGGGTGTTTGGGCTTTGTCCTCGCAAGGATTTCTCTCTCAAAGGCTTCGAGGTGGGTTGCTCTCAAAACGACAAAAGCCATAAACTAAATCTGAGTAGCCACCAATTTATGGTGTAGGGGGTGGGCTATTTATAGCCACAAGGCAACCCGACCTGATTTGTCCTAAATGACCCTGGGTCACTAAAGAACTGACACGTGTTCCAGCGGTCAGATTTCAAACACACACGACAACTTTACTTGGGCTACAAGCAAAGCTGACTCATCCAGCTCTCGATAAGATTTGCTCTCATTGTCTTCGCTCGAAGACATAGGATTTGGGTTGAGCATCACTTCAGTCACTCTGACTTAGTTCACTTGGACCCCACTTAACAGTACGGTGGTTCCTATGACTCAACAAAGAAGAAAAGGAAACAACGAAACGACTCAGTCTTCGCGCTCCATAGTCTTCACTCAATGTCTTCTCACGTCATAGACTTTAGTGTGAATATCTTCACACACCACCATTGTCTTCAATGTCTTCATACATTTTTAGGGGTCATCTCCGGTAGGTAAACCGAATCAATGAGGGACACTACCTGCGTTATCCTGCAATTCTCACAAACGCATTAGTCCCTCAACCAACTTTGTCATCAATACTCCAAAACCAACTAGGGATGGCACTAGATGCACTTACAATCTCCCCCTTTTTGGTGATTGATGACAAATTGGTTGAAGTTTTCAACGGGAAACAAGTATGTGAAATTGTAAAGGATAGCGTATTGTCTTCATAAGTGGCAAGGGCTCCCCCTGAAGATGTGCATATAAATATTTTGCTTTTGGAATGCAAATGCACATGGCAGGTTGTACTTGTGGAGATCCTCTTCAACTTATGAAGATAATTCATCATGCATGAAATGATATAGCTAAGAGAATGACATGCATAATGAAAAATGGACGCCTGCAGAATGATCTAAGTGCGGGAGTTATCATCGCACGTGGAAACGCAAATAAGTAGCAGACGACCATCAAGTTTAAGTGTTACAACTCAAAGAACGGAGTGTATCAAAGGCAAGAATTCTAAGCACTAAGCAAAAATATAAAGCAACCGCCCTTATGAACCCGCTTGAAGACTATCAACTCATATGCTTCTCCCCCTTTTGTCAGTAATGACCAAAAAGGTTTGAAGACATAGAGCATCTACTCGTCCTCATGAGGAGTAGTTGAAGCAGCAGGGTTGTCGTTGTTGTTTGGCGGGGTAGACGAACTCGGTGCAGTGTTGATGCGTGCAGAAGTAGGGGGCGGTGAAGTAGCATCGTCTTCATCATTGATGACATTGGCATTGACAGTTGTCATGGAGGAAGAATAATCAGAGTATTCAAGAGATGGAGTTCTTCGTAGGACAACATTCCGTGGAGGAGTGGAGTCAAACTTGAATCTTTCAGTGAAGCCATCGTCTTGATGATCAGCTTCAGCACTGAGCAGGGTCAAACTCTTCCATGATCGCCGACAAGTTTCATGAGTGACAAAAGCATTCTTGGTGGCAAGGTTTCGAATGCGATTTACATCCACCAAGAGGCTTTGCATCTGACGCTTCAGCCAAAAATGATGCTTATCTTGCTTCTGATGTAGGGCCACAAGAAGTTCTCGGTCATTTAGGACCCGAGAGCGCTTCCGAGGCCTTTGAGCAATGGTGCTCGCAGTGGCTTCAGTTGATGCACGCTGAGGCAGACGAATATTTCTAGCCATTGGATAGACACGCGTGATAGCTTGGACTCCTTCGATAGGCTGAGTGAAGCTTTGATGTTCAGCATTTTGAAGACAGAGAGGTTTCTTGGCAGGTTTAGGGTATATGGCTTCAACTGACATATCAACCTCTGGTAGGAAGATCACATGATTGCGAGCATATGGTTGATAGTTGATAGCAGAGTGTTGCTTGATGAGGCGCATGACCCATGGAGCATAGAATTTCAGTCCAAAGAGGTCAGATCCAGATGCAGCCAGTTGCCTGATGAAGAAATCTTGCGCATGGAAGCTGATGCCATTGAGGATGTAAAAGACCAATGTCTTCATGGCTCCTTCGAGTTTTGCAGCTGATGAATGTCCTTTGATAGGCCATAGAGTCCGCCTGATGATGTGATATATGGTGCGCGGCAGATACTCAAGGTCATCAACAAAGAAATCCTTTGGATATTCAACATCACGTGGCAAAGGCTTCATCATGCTCAACATCTGGCTCATATTGGGTTCAGTCTTATGGAAGATGCTCTCCAGAGCATTGCAGTGTTTTTGACAACCAGGTTCGTATAGATCTCCGGGAGTGGATAGGCCTGTAAGCTCAATGATGTCAAGAGCTTTGGCTTCATGATGAACATTTCCTGTCATCCACTCGAATGTGGAGGGTAGCATAGAATTGAAGCAATAGCTCTTCTTTCCAATGTTCTTTGTCTGTGACAAAGCTGAGCAGACCAGCATCACGAAAACAATCAAGTGCTTCTTCTAAGCACGGCAGTCCAGCAATGGCTTCACTGTCGAGGTGCATATGAGGGAAGATGCGCCCTTGATCATATAGAACACAGGAGTAATAGCTTCGCTGCCGATGAATCCAGAACCGATTTGATGATATTCTTGGCTTCGTGTAGGGGTTCTTTGAGCTGTCAAAGAATGTGTTGTGGCTCTTGAAGCCATTTGCATTGAAAGACCCGACAGATGTGGCAGTACCAGGAAACCTTGGCAGTCTTGGCTTTGGCTTCTGGACCTGAGGCCTATGCTCAATGTGATAGTCGAATTGAGGACCAGAGACAGTAGGCGGAGGGACCAGAACAGGCCATCTTATGGTGATTAGCTCGCCATGGTTGTATGCTTGCTCAATTGTATAGGGCCTTGGTGGCGAAACAGGAGCAGTGGCAGCAACAGTGGCTTCGGGCTGCACATCAGGTGCTTCAAAAGCAGTTGCCTCATTTGTTTCAGGCACACTGTTTGGTTCAAGCTCCACATTAGCTTCAGTCATGACAATGTCTTGAGCTTCACTTGCGTTGGTAGTGGCAGCTTCAGGATTTTCAACCTCCACTTGCTGAACTGGAGGGTCAGGCACAGACACGTTCACTTCATGAACAGTTTCTTGAGGAATGGGGGGAGTATGGACACGCTCTTCTTGACGTTCGTCATCGGCTGATGCAGCCGGATTGTCTTCAGCAGCTAGTGCTTCAGACTCAGAGACATTCACAGCAGGAGTGGCTTCTAAAAACACTTGTCGTGCAACAGGTTGATGGTGCACTTCTCCTTCTGGAATGCTCGGAAGAGGGCTTGAGGCCTTGGTCCTTTGCGAAGCCTTTGTAGTACAGGCGACGCCTTTGGAGATGGAGTGGGCAGGTCCTCATCCTCTTCAACTTGTACGGATGGTGTGGTTTGTTGTTGTTGGGGAGTGCGGGGGGAGTCTTGTTCTTGTGGGCGATCAGCCCATGAAGCATCCTGAGCAATTGGCGTCAGAGGACGACCAATGCCGATGATTTCGCTGTTCGTACGAACAGGCGATGATACCACATTATATTCAATTTGAGGAAGAACTTCATCATCTTCAACATTGTCATGTGACCAATGTCTTCAGCAGTGATGGGATCAACTGCTGGAATCTCTTCAGCTTCAGGAGCCTCTGTGGAAGCAGGCTCATGAACAGTCATGCGAAGTTCTTGGGATGCAGATGCAGGACGAACCACTGAGATGGGTTCAACAACAAGGGGCTCTGTGGGAGCAGCCCGACTCTTCTTGATCTTGCGCTTCTTCTTGGAGGGAGCAGCTTCAGAGGCTTCTGAGGTTTTCTGTTTTCTGGCTTCAGCCTCTGCAGCCCTCGTCTTCTTCTGTTCTGAAGCAGTTGACGTGACTCTTGGCTTCGAGCCAGTCATGCTGCTTGGGAAGACAATGCGAGGTTCATCTGGCCTTGAAGGTGCAGATTGGACAGTCGATTTCTTCTTCTTTGCAGCCATCCTGGGGTCGATGCCAGGACGACCAAGAGCCTTGCGCTTCTCAGCCTCATTGTAGGCAAGCACACACTTGTCAGCCAGACTCTTCATATGCTCTCTGGAGCCTCGAGCTTCTTCACGCTTCTTGTGAAAGGCTTCTTTGAGCTCGTGCAGCATGATCTTGAAGTTCCTGACATCTTGCACGTTGAGCGTGGCCACATGCTTCTTGAACTGAGCCTTTTCATAGTCAATCTTGTGCTTCAGTTCGACGATGCGCTGAGCAATAGCTAGCTCAGAAGCAATGGCGCCATTGAAGGCGACACTGAGGCCAATTGGAAGTTGCAGATCATCAAAGATAAGATTTGGTGTGTCAAACCATTCATCAATGAAGTTATGGATGATTGCCACGTCAAAGAGAGGCAAGTTGTTGAAGATCTCTGCTTCTTCCTTGCTCTTGATCAGTTGCTCAAGAGCATCATCTGCAAGATCGTCATCGCTGGACAGATCAATGGGCTCTTCACGCAGAATAGCAGCAGGAGTCAAAGCCTGATCAGTACTCTTGACGATTTTCTTTTTCTTCTCCGTCTTCTTGGAGATGCGGGAAAGATCTTCACACTGCACACTGGCTTCAGGAGGTGCAGTGGCCAGTGGCTTCACACGAGAAGCTTTTGGAGGTGCAGCTGATGATGAAGCCTTAATCTTCTTTGGCTTCTGCGGCCTTGGAGGAGGAGCTGGGGCTTCATCAGAATCAGCATCATTGTCAGAATGATCCACTTTGGCACCTTGTACCAAGATGTAGGAGATGAGGCCATCAAGGTTTGCAAAGGGGCCAATTCTATTTTCTTCAGCTTCACGTGTGCCATCATCACGGGGAGCAGAGGGACCAGGATTGAAGTCTAATCCCCATGACTTCTTGTTTTCCTTTGCCGAAGCCTTAGCATACTGAAAATTGCGCTTGAAGAGATTGTCGTCACGACACCAGAGCAATGATGATGGGTCGGCTTCTTCAGGCTGTGGTCCACGGACCATGCAAGGATAGAATTCTTGCGCAATGGCTTCAGCTTTGTTCTTGGGGGGAAGGCCTCGATAGAGAATATCACCCCAAGGGCTCTTGATAGCATTTTTCTCTGCGTACTCCTGGGTCACGAACTTGTACTTGAACCACTGTTCAGCCCAATAGCGTCGAATCCATTGGATTCGAGTCTTGCGCTGATTTTAATCCTCTTCAGGATCTGTTTTGTAGATTTCTGCAAGATCATCAGGCAGATCCTTTGAAGTTCCTCCTCGACGCTGTCTGCCACCCTTCCTTACTGATTTCTCTGCAGCCATGAACTTCAAACTGAATGGTTTCAATATGTTCAAAGGCTTCAAAGGCTTTCGCTTGCTGGTCAGACAGGAACTGGCTTCAGGAGAATCAATGTGTTGCTGTAAGAATTCTGTAAACGAATGCAGACTATGAGAACCTAGGGATTCTCCCACGGACATGTACCTGTGACAGCATTAGAGATGCGAGGGAAGGGGAAGGGGTCATATGCATTCTCAGAAGATTTTGAAGATAAATCAGTTTGAAGACATTGACCTCATGTTGCGAAGACATTCACTTATATGTTGAGAGTCGGTTCCAGATTTGTACGAATCCGTGAATAAGTACAAGTGAGGAATCTAACTAGATGTGAAGCTTAAGTGAATATTCTAGGCAGTATGAGATGCAAAAAGAATAGATCTAACTTTGTATAGACAGAAACCAATTTTGGTAAATTGGATGAATCAATGAGGATCAAAAAGCTGGTAAAAATAGAGTTATATTTACCACACGAAGAACTGCTAGATGGGATGAAAGGAGACTGAGCAGTTCAATCCACCGTGCCCTAACTTGGCGACGGAGGACACCTACGACGGTGGCAGAGAGGACGATGCCCGCGGCCGGCATGAGGACGGCGTCGGAGAAGTCATGGCAGCTAAGCACTTCGTCGCTGGCGTCGTCGAGAGCTAGCGGTGGTGCTAGGGTTTTGACGAGGTGGAGAGGTGGAAGAAGGTTTTCTTGACCGCAAGGGACACATATTTATAAGTAGGTGTGCGGCACAACGCAATTACGCAGGTGCCCCTGTCTGTTCACATCCGTGGGACACGTGGCAAGCATGCAACATACTCAGAGTTGTCCCATGTTCCCACGCCCGCCAAGTTTGTCGGATGGTTGTTTCAGCTTCTCTGGATATCGACAATAAAGATGAATCATTTAAATAGGACTTGATGTTCGTCTCCGTGTCTTCTGCTGACAAGGATGCAGAGAAGACATTCGACAGTTTCAATAGAATGCATATGGTTTGGACAGATAGAGTTTGAGATAGTAAGCATAGAGAGATTAGGGTCCGATCACATTCACTTAATTCAAAAGATTCAACAATGAAGACATAGCTATAAGTGAATGTTGTAGAGGACAAAATACTAGCATATATATATATATATAAATATATATATATATATATATATATATATATATATATATATATGAGAAAGCAATCAACTCAACATAGTGAAGTAAATCATGAAGATACGTTGAAAGTTGAAGACAAATCAATATGCGAAGATATTCAACAATAGCGCCATGAGTGAAACACTTCAAACCAAGAAATTTTGGTGGTGGCGTTACCCACCGTATAGGAAGTATTAGACCCAGACACGGCGCACAATTATCGTGGCGCTCCAAGTCAAATTCCATGTTAATGTATTCACACTTAAAATGTAAGTCTTCATTGATTGAAGATATACTTTACTTCGTGTGTTTCACATCTACGTCATCAACATGCATAAGTGTTAGGATGTGTGCCTGATCACAGGACATTTGAGGATTCCAAGATATTTAGCTCACACCGTAACTTGCAAAACCTTTTCTCATCCAAGGGCTTCGTGAAGATATCTGCCAGTTGCTCTTCAGTGTTGACGTGAATGGTGTCAATATCTTTCTTCATGACATGATCTCTGAGAAAATGATGACGGATTTCAATGTGCTTTGTCTTCGAGTGTTGAACTGGATTGTTGGAAATCTTGATGGCGCTTTTGTTGTTGCAGAACAGAGGGACTTGCTTCAGATCGATGCCATAGTCCTTGAGAGTTTGCTTCATCCACAAAAGCTGAGCACAACAAGATCCAGCAGCAATGTATTCAGATTCAGCAGTTGAGAGTGATACACAGTTCTGCTTCTTTGAAGACCAGGAGACAAGTGATCGTCCCAGAAAGTGACATGTTCCTGATGTTGACTTGCGATCCACCTTGTCACCAGCATAATCAGCATCAGAGAATCCAACCAGATCAAACCTTGAGCCCTTTGGATACCATAATACGAGTGTTGGGGTGTAAGCCAAATATCTAAGAATTCACTTCACAGCTAAGTGATGCGATTCCTTTGGTTCCGCTTGGAATCGAGCACACATGCAAACACTAAGCATAATATCTGGCCTAGATGCACATAGATAAAGTAAAGAACCAATCATGGAGTGGTATACCTTTTGATCGAACTCTTTACCATTGTCGCCGGGACCAAGATGATGTTTGGCTGGCATTGGCATCGTGTAACCTTTGCAATCTTGCATTCCGAACTTCTTTAGACAATCTTTGAGATATTTTCTTGAGATATGAAGATGCCATTTCTTTGCTGACGAATTTGAAGACCAAGGAAGAACTTCAGCTCACCCATCATGGACATGTGATATTGCTCTTGCATCATGTATCCAAACTCATCACTATACTTCTGGTTGGTGCAGCCGAAGATTATGTCATCCACATATATTTGGCACACAAACAGTTCACCATCATATGTCTTCGTGAAGAGTGTGGGATCTAGGAATCCTGGTTTGAAGCCTTTGCTCTTCAGGAAGTCTTTGATTGTATCATACCAAGCGCGAGGAGCTTGTTTGAGGCCATGCAGTGCTTTGTTGAGTTTGTACACCATATCAGGATGTTTTGGATCTTCAAAGCCAGGTGGTTGAGCAACATACACTTCTTCTTCAATCATGCCATTGAGGAAAGCACTTTTCACATCCATTTGATATAGCAGGATGTTGTGGTGATTTGCATAGGCTAGCAGTATGCGAATAGCTTCAAGCCTAGCCACAGGCGCAAATGTTTCATCGAAGTCAATTCCTTCAACTTGAGTATATCCTTGTGCCACTAGACGTGCTTTGTTTCTGATGACTTGACCATGCTCATCTTGTTTGTTCTGATATATCCATTTTGTGCCAATAATGTTATGCTTGCGAGGGTCAGGGCGCTTGACAAGTTCCCAAACATTATTCAACTTGAACTGTTGAAGTTCTTCTTGCATGGCTTGAATCCATTCAGGTTCCATAAAGCCTTCAGCAACTTTCTTGGGTTCAGATATTGATACAAATGAAAAATGCCAACAGAAATTTGCTAACTGTGTTGCTCTTGATCGAGTAAGCGGACCAGGTGCGTTGATGCTATCAATTATCTTCTCAATTTGTACTTCATTTGCAACACGAGGATGAACTGGACGAAGAACTTGCTCATGCTGATCATTGTCATCATTGGAAGGATTGTCTTCGGTCTGAGCATTGTCTTCAGGTTGGTTTGGTGCAGAAATGATAAGTTCCTCTTCAGGCTGTGCTTCAGAGGGCATGATTTCACCAGTTCCCATCAGCTTGATAGATTCACTAGAAGGAGCTTCATCTAGTGTGCTTGGCAGGAGCTCTCGTTGTGAACCATTGGTTTCATCAAATCGCACATCCATTGTTTCAACGATTTTGTAGTGGAAGAGGTTGAAGACTCTGTAAGAGTGCGAATCCTTTCCATAGCCAAGCATGAAGCCTTCGTGAGCTTTGGGTTCAAATTTTGACTTGTGATGGGGATCCTTGATCCAGCACCTAGCACCAAAGACTGTGAAGTAGCTGACATTTGGCTTCTTGCTAGTAAGGAGCTCATAGGATGTTTTGCCCAGAAGCTTGTGGATGTAAACACGGTTGATGATGTGACATGCAGTATCAATAGCTTCAGGCCAGAACTTTCTTGGTGTCTTGTACTCGTCGAGCATTGTTCGAGCCATCTCAATGAGGGTTCTATTCTTGCGCTCAACAATGCCATTTTGCTGAGGTGTGTACGGAGCAGAAAATTCATGAGTGATTCCCATTGTATCCAGATAAAGATCAAGGCCGATGTTCTTGAATTCAGTGCCGTTATCACTTCTGATATGCTTGATCTTGATGCCATAATTGTTCATTGCTCGATTGGTGAATCGTCTGAAAACATCTTGTACTTCAGTCTTGTAGAGAATTATGTGCACCCATGTATATCTTGAGTAGTCATCAACAATGATGAAACCATAGAGACACACCGTTGTTGTGAGGGTGGAGTAGTGAGTAGGGCCAAATAAGTCCATGTGCAACAGCTCAAAGGGTTGAGATGTCGCCATGATTGTCTTCGTGGGGTGCTTGGCCCTCGTCATCTTCCCAGCTTCACAGGCACCACACAAATGATCTTTCTTGAACTTGACACCTTCGATGCCTATTACATGCTTCTACTTGACGAGAGTGTGCAAGTTCCTCATGCCAGCATGCCCAAGCCTTCCATGCCAGAGCCAGCATTCTGAAGCTTTGGCAAGAAGACATACGCAAGTTGTGGACCTACTGAGAAATCTACCATGTATAGATCACCTTTCCTATACCCTTCAAAGACTAGAGACTTGTCAGATTCCATTAGTACAAGGCAACGATATTTTTCGAATATCACAATCATGTTTAAGTCACAAAGCATTGAGACTGACATTAAGTTGAATCCAAGGGATTCAACAAGCATCACTTTATCCATGTGTTGATCCTTTGAGATTGCAACTCTACCTAGACCCAATACCTTGCCTTTACCAGTGTCAGCAAATGTGATTTGACTCTTGTCGGATGGACGTAAGGTTGAGTCCATGAGGGGACTTCGATCACCAGTCATATGATTAGTGCATCCGCTATCCATAATCCATTCTGAAGCACGAGGTGTCATACCCTACAGTGCAGTTAGGAGGATAGGCTTCACAATGTATGTTGTGAAGCATAAGCAGTTGATGCACACTTGGATTATCACAGCATAGATAGAAGTTAGCATACAGTATGACAGGTAAGCGATTCATATGTGGAATACATAGTAAGTCATTTTATCGTCCGTCCCTTTGTGTTTTAGGTCCCCAGCAATAATATCGGACGCCTTTGATTGCTGGCTGGAGACCATGTTCTGCAAAAGAGAGTTAGTTCTTCTTCACCACCCACATCTTTAGGGGTGGCTTAGAAGCAATGAGTCTAAGTGCAGCATCTGAGAATTTCGGCTTTGGAGCCCTAGCAAATAGCCTTGCAGGAGATGAATGATACTCATATGAATAAGCAGAAAAGTTCTTAGTACTATGAACATAGCGGTTTGAAGACACGCGCTCATATTCATAAGTTGGAGTACGATTTCCCTGCAAAACATTGGCGTTAGGGTGACTCTGGTGAGTCCTGTTTTCGTATGAAGCCGTTGGACCATGTGACGCCTTTGGTCTGGGGTTTGTCTTCTTCCCTGGTGGTGTCATGACAACATTCACAGGAAGATTCTCAAGACAGCTTTTGGGAACCCAGATCTTCTTCATTGGCGGTCCATTCCTACAGTTAGTACCAATATACCTGGCAAACACTTCACCATTCTGATTTTTGAACAATTTATAGTTTGCATCAAAGGATTCATCAATGATAATAGGATTAGCACAGGTAAAGCCAGATAAAGTGGATGGATCCACTGAAGGTTCCTTTGCAGCAACCCATGTGGTTTTGGGATACTACTCAGGCTTCCAGTAGGAACCACAAGCATTCATTTTCCTCTCGAACCCAACACCCTCTTTTCTAGGGTTTCGGTTCAGAATCTGCTTTTTGAGGACATCACAAAGTGTCTGATGCCCATTCAGACTTTTATACATCCCTGTTTCAAGCAATGTCTTCAACCTAGCATTTTCATCAACAATAGTAGTGGTATCTTCAGAAGAGGGGTTAGTTACCACATCAGGAGTTGAAGACAGATCAACAGTAGCAGCAGTGGAACATTCAGCAACAGAGGCAGCGTTATCACGCTCAATGCATTTTAAACTTGGTGGTTCAAATTCATCCTGAGCGGGTCTGATCTGTTGAGCGCGAAATGACTCATTCTCTTTTTGAAGATCTTCATGAGTCGCTTTCAATTTCTCAAGCTCTTGCTTCCTTTGAAGATAATCATAGGAGAGCTTTTCATAAGTGGTTGAGAGCGTCTCATGAAGACTTTCAAGTTCTTGATACTAAGCATGAAGATTTTTTATGTCTTCAACTAAGGACTGTGAACGTGTCATTTCCGTGTCCAACAGGTCATTGCTTTTGTCTAATAGTTTTTGAGTATGTTCCATAGCCCTTTGTTGTTCAGTAGCAATTTTAGCAAGTGTTTTGTAGCTGGGTTTAGATTCACAATCAGAGTCATCTTCACTTGATGTTTGAAAGTAAGCATCGCGTGATTTTACCTTGGCACCGCGTGCCATGAAGCAGTAGGTGGGAGCAGGATCGTCCTTGTCATCATCAGCGTTGGTGCGGGAGTCATTGTCTTCAGTGTTGAAGATGGACTTGGCAACGTAGGCAGTGGGTAGAGCCAGACTTGCAACACCAGAGTCGGATTCAACTTCAGATTCCACCTCTGCCTCCTCAGAAGCAGACTCCTCCTCTGAATCTATTTCCTTGCCAACAAAAGCACGAGCCTTGCTAGATGAGTTCTTCTTATGAGATGAAGACTTTGATGTGGACTTGGAAGAAGACTTTGAAGATTTCTTTTTCTTCTTGTCATCAGAGTCATATTCCTTGCTCTTCTTCTTCTTCTTCTTCTCGTTGTCCCACTGAGGACACTCAGAGATGTAGTGCCCAGGCTTCTTACAGTTGTGACATGTTCTCTTCTTGTTGTCTTGAGTGGAAGCTTCATCATTTCTTGAACTGGATCGTGAAGACTTTCTGAAGCCCTTCTTCTTGGTGAATTTCTGGAACTTCTTCACAAGCATAGCAAGCTCTCTTCCAATGTCTTCAGGATCATCAGAACCGCAGTCAGATTTTTCTTCTTCAGATGAGGAAACAACTTTTGCCTTCAAAGCACGAGTTCGGCCATAGTTGGGGCCATAGATATCTCTTTTCTCAGAAAGCTGGAACTCATGTGTGTTGAGCCTCTCAAGGACATTAGACAGATCGAGAGTCTTGAAGTCAGGACGTTCTTGTATCATGAGGGCAAGGGTGTCAAAGGAGCTGTCAAGGGATCTCCGCAGCGTCTTGACGATTTCATGCTTGGTGATCTCAGTGGCGCCGAGAGCCTGAAGCTCATTTGTGATGTCGGTGAGGCGATCAAACGTGAGCTGGACATTTTCATTGTCGTTTCTCTTGAAGCGGTTGAAGAGATTGCGAAGAACACTGATCGTCTGGTCTCTCTGTGTAGAGACGCCTTCATTGACCTTGGATAGCCAGTCCCAGACTAGCTTTGACGTTTCCAGAGCACTCACACGGCCATACTGTCCTTTGGTCAGATGACCACAGATGATGTTCTTTGCAGTCGAGTCCAGTTGAATGAACTTCTTGACATCAGTAGGGGTGACACCTTCACCTGTTTTGGGAACGCCATTCTTGACGACATACCAGAGGTCGACATCAATGGCTTCAAGATGCATGCGCATCTTATTCTTCCAGTAGGGATATTCAGTTCCATCGAACACGGGGCAGGCAGCGGGGACTTTGATTATCCCTGCAATCGACATAGCTAAACTCCAGGTGGTGAAACCAAATCACACAGACCAAGGGAGTACCTTGCTCTGATACCAATTGAAAGTGCTAGTTGTCGACTAGAGGAGGGGGGTGAATAGGCGATTTTTATCAAATCTTCAAAACGTGGAAGTTTCGAAGACAAACAATAGAAATGACCTAATTGATATGCAACGGAATATAAACTACAACAAGCAAGCCATAGTCAAGTATGCAATAGTGTTAACGTACAAAGACTAATAGCAGCTAGGTAGTAGGATCAGGAAGGAAGATAGTATGAAGCCAATCAACAATAGTAGTCAAGCAATGAAGTCAATCAGATAAGACAGATAAGAAATGACTTCACAAAGACAAACTCAAAGTAAAGGAGGGAAGAGATAGAACCAGTCACTTGTTGAAGACACATGATTTGATGGACCAGTTCTAGTTGCTGTGACAACTGTACGTCTCGTTAGGGAGGCTGAGATTCAACTCAGAAGACCGTGTCTTCACCTTATTCCCCTTGAGCTAAGGACACCCAGTCCTCGCCCAATCACTCTGGTAAGTCTTCAAGGTAGACTTACGAACCTTCACAGACTTCGTTCACCCGGCAATCCACAATGACTCTTGGATGCTCAAAACGCAACTCCTAACCGGCTGGAGGATACACAGTCCTCAAGTGTAATAAGTCTTCAGGTCACACAGACAGAAAGACTTCAGTGATGCCTAACACTCTTTGGCTCTGGGTGTTTGGGCTTTGTCCTCGCAAGGATTTCTCTCTCAAAGGCTTCGAGGTGGGTTGCTCTCAAAACAATAAAAGCCATAAACTAACTCTCAGCAGCCACCAATTTATGGTGTAGGCGGTGGGCTATTTATAGCCACAAGGCAACCCGACCTGATTTGTCCGAAATGACCCTGGGTCACTAAGGAACTGACACGTCTTCCAACGGTCAGATTTCAAACACACACGGCAACTTTACATGGGCTACAAGCAAAGCTGACTCATCGAGCTCTGGATAAGATTTGCTCTCATTGTCTTCGCTCGAAGACATAGGATTTCGGTTGAGCATCACTTCAGTCACTTTGACTTAGTTCACTTGGACCCCACTTAACAGTACGGTGGTTCCTATGACTCAACAAAGAAGAAAAGGAAACAACGAAACGACTCAGTCTTCGCGCTCCATAGTCTTCACTCAATGTCTTCTCATGTCATAGACTTTAGTGTGAATATCTTCACACACCACCATTGTCTTCAATGTCTTCATACATTTTTAGGGGTCATCTCCGGTAGGTAAACCGAATCAATGAGGGACACTACCTGCGTTATCCTGGAATTCTCACAAATGCATTAGTCCCTCAACCAACTTTGTCGTCAATACTCCAAAACCAACTAGGGGTGGCACCAGATGCACTTACACCTGTTTTATTTCTGAGGAAGATAACCGAAATTTTACCTTGCAGTTCGGATCTCAACCCCTCTCAGCAGAGCTCATCTTCAGGGGATCTTCATCCGGAGATGATGGAGAGTGAAATGCCTCCCCCAGCTGTACTGTCTTGCCAGGTGGGCGACCCTGAGGTGTCGTCCCGGAGGGTTTCTCCAAATCCGGACCTTGAAAAAGGTCGTCGGACTAGTCCGACACCCTTTGGTGCATAGTCGGAGGGGCTGAAGGATCTGCTCGGGCGAGCGTTTATCTCAGAAGAACACCGTGTGCTGATGAACACGGTGATTAGAAGGATTTCGTTCGTGGAAAGCGGATTGTACGAGGCCGCCAGGAGTTTACTGACATGTTTTGAGGTCCGCGAAAAGATGTACCTTTTGACAGAGGCACATAAATAAAATGCACCCTGTATAAATAGTAGCCCCTGAGACTCTGTGTGTTGTCAAAAATGATGCCGCACAGAGGATCATAATCCCAGGTATAATATGTCACCTTTCCTATGTAGGTGGCGAGGCGTTCGGTGGCTAGCCGGACTGATGAATCTGCCGAGCTAAAGCGGGAACTTGACGTAGCAGATGTCGACATCGTGCTTGTAAATAAGTGGCTAGACGAGGCACAAGGTATGTAGTGTCTCCAAAGACATCTGATATGAGGAGCTTGATGCTCGTGCCTTATAATATATGTGCCTAATGCAGATGGTGCCGCTGTCGTGGAGAACCTTCAGGCGGAACTTGCCCGAGCCAAGGAACAAGCGAGGAAAAGCAATGCGGCTGCCGTTAAAGCGGCTGAAGAGCTAAAAGCTGAACAGGCTGCTCACTACCAGAGCAAGAAAGTAATAGCCGAGATGGCTATAAAATTGAAGGATGTTGCCGACCGCTATAAACTTCTTGAAAAAGAAGATAGGGTGGCACAAAAGGACCTTGAAAAGGTCACTGCCGAGGCCAAGGACACTCGCTCTACAATGAGAGCTATGAAGGAGGAGCTACGTCAGGCCGGAGATATCGCGACTGGAAAGCCCTATATGCTGCGGATGAAGTTCGGGGATCCTAAGTTTGCTCCGTTAGACCGGAAGTGGAGTGCGGCGAACACTTATCTGGATTTGGCGCCGAGTGCCGCAGACGCGACCGAACACTTCTGGGGTCGAGGTGACCATGAATTGGAAGAACTTTTTTGGTCGCAGTTCCACAATCCAGAGCGCCCACTTTCGATATCCGACTGTTTGGCCGCTTGGGCGGAGCTGAACAGGTTATCCGGACTCGCCATGAGGTACGTCGCGAGTCGTCTGTGGCCGGAAGAGCCAGAGCCGAAGAGTTATTTTAGCTTGGTGCAGCAGTTCCTTGGTTCGGTGCCGCATGTTGATGCAATGAAGAGGTCAGCGTGCATAGAGGGTGCACAGATTGCTCTTGCCCGTGTCAAGACATACTGGGCAGATATGGAGGCCAGTGTTGTTGCATCCCGGGATTCGGACGAAAGCCGAGTACCTGCCAAGCACTACTTTGAGGAAGTTCTGCAGGGCGCTCGTGTAATAGAGACGCAGTGATCGAAGGACATTGTGTTCGAATAGCATGTGCTATTGTAAAACAATATTTTGATGAAATATAAAAGCTTTTTATACTTGTGCTTTCAAGAATTAGAATGCCTCCTGTGTGGCCGTTAATGTATATGTGTATATAACCTGAAAGATGGCAGTCGTTGGCTTCAGCCCCCACGCATATGATACGGGGGTGTTCGCAGAAGGCGCCTTTTCACACTTAATCCAATGTCTTGGTCTTATAAAGGAGGTGATAGCGCAGCGAACTAGGCAACCGGACTATAATGCTTTATCACTTTCACTTAGCCATAGGAATTTGACAGTGGGGCTACTGAATAGCCCCTAGGGGCGCCGCGCTCGCCTGAATTTAGGGCACGTGTGTGCGTGGCCGGGAAACGGCCCTTCGTTAATGCGGAGGAATCCTAAAGATTCCGGAAGTTATCGAGTGGTTGACGAGTCTCTCGCTATATCATGACAGTCAGTTTTCGGCTTTCTCTACTGAGGTGCTCACCTGGCCGAACCGGGGCACAATCCCAGTAGTTCTCCTAGTTCCGCCTTAGCCGATAGAGCGGAACGTAAGGCAGCAAAACACAGGAGCCGGGCAAACCCAACATTTGACCAAAGACATGATTCGGAGCTGATACATATAAGGCCAAACTCGCGACGCCGAACACTCCCTAAGGTATTCGGTCTTTATGAAAAATGGGTCAAACTAAAGCCCTTGGTAAAAAGCCCCTGGTGCCCAGGTACGCGCAAAACTCTGGCGTGGGCACATGCCAAGACGCCAGCCTCCTCCTCGGTTATAGCAAAAACCGGGGGATGTTATCAACAAGAGACAATAAAAAAGGTTTACGCAGGGTCTTAATCTGAAAAGAGTCCTTGAGACGGGTCCCTACTGCACGTCTGCGCATGTGTCTCCATTGTGCCGTATCCTGGACGGGTGTAGCACGGTGTTCGTCTGCAAAATAGAGGAACTAAGTGGAAAATAACCGTGCTAGAAATAAACAAAATATAATACAGAAACATGAGTAGAGTTTGACTGTATTGTCTCCTGGTGTAAACGCGCGGAGCCCCTTGTACAGGGTTGTGCGGCTATTAAGCATTTTGTATGTTTACGCCGGACTCGTCGAGCCATGTCCGGGGTAGTAAAGCTGGATTAGTGTGCGGCTGTTAGGGCAGCCGCACCATCATCTGCACTCGGGGTACACTTGATATTTCCCTTTAATGAGATGATGCCTCGTGGACCGGGCATTTTGAGTGTAAGCGATGCATAATGCAGTATTGCGTTAAAGCGGGTGAAAGCTTCACGTTCCAGTAGCGCTTGATAGCGACTTATGAATGGGGCGATGTGTAAGGTTAGCTTTTCGCTTCGGAAGTTGCCGGGGGAGCCGAACATAACTTCTAACGAAAGGGAACCCATACTATGGGTATCTGGTCCTGGCGTGACTCCTTGAAAGGAAGTGTTGCCATGGCAAATTATTGCTGGGTTTACCCCTAGTTTGCGGATTGTGTCCTGATATAGCAGGTTTAGGTCACTGTCGCAGTCCATTAGGAGTTTTGTAAAGTGGAGTCCGTCAATTACCGGATCTAAGACCAAGGCAGTCCAGCCTGCGTTCCAGATACCTCTAGAGTAATCCTAATGATCGAAGGTGATTGGCTGTAACAACAAGTGGCGGGGCTCCTCTAGGGCAGGCCGTATGGCGCGTATCTTCGTAGGTGCCACTCTGTTTTTCCCTTTTGTCACCTGAAGTGAATTTACTGTTTAGACATCTTGTGGGAACTTCTTTTGTTCTCCGGTGTTCTGCTTGTGGGGTGCGTCATCATCCTCGCTTGGTGTGTCGAGCCCCTTGTGTTCGGCGTTGAGTTTGCCAGATTGCTTGAAGACCCAACAATCTCTGTGGGTGTGGTTTGCAGGTCTCCCGGGAGTACTGTGGATTTGACATATTTTGTCCAAGATTTTGTTGAGGTTAGATAGCTCGTCCCTGTCATATTTGGGGGCGGCTTTTTCTGATTCTGCCGAGAGCTTTTGAATCCGGCATTTACTGCCGTGCTCTTCGGGCTGTTCTCCTTGAATCTTCGCTGTTCCTTGCTGCGGCGCAGTTTCCCGTTCCCATCTCTAACTTCGGATGTATTTGGGTCACTGGTGCTGCTTCTTGCCAACCAGCTATCCTCTCCGGCACAAAAGCGGGTCATGAGGCTTGTCAATGCTGCCATTGTTCTTGGCTTTTCTTGGCCGAGGTGTCTGGTGAGCCATTCATCTCGGACGCTATGTTTGAAGGCTGCTAGGGCTTCGGCGTCCGGACAGTCGACTATCTGATTCTTTTTGGTAAGAAATCTGTTCCAGAGTTTTCGGGCTGACTCTCCGGGTTGTTGGGTTATATGACTTAGATCGTCTGCATCCGAAGGTCGGACGTAGGTCCCTTGGAAATTTGCCCGAAAAGCATCCTCGAGCTCTTCCCAACTTCCTATGGTGTTTTCGGGAAGGCTTTTAAACCAATGCCGGGCTGGCCCTTTGAGCTTGAGGGGTAAGTATTTTATGGCGTGGAGGTCATCTCCTCTAGCCATGTGTATGTGGAGGATATAATCCTCAATCCAGACTCCAGGGTCTGTTGTTCCATCGTATGCCTCTATGTTTACGGGCTTGAACCCCGCTGGAAATTCATGGTCCAGCACCTCATCGGTGAAACATAGGGGATGTGGGGCGCCCCTATATTTGGGTGTGCCGCGATGTTTGGATATTTGTTCCGTTGCATTGCTTACTAGAGCTTTCTTTCTTGGCCTGTAGATAGATCTGGTTGGGCCGAATTTCTGATGCGAATCCTTGTGCGGATCACTTGCTGGATTGAGTGCGGCACCCTTTTTCGCTAGATGACGGTCGTGGGGTCGTCTATCCGACCTGGTGGCTTCCTTGTTTTTTGACTGCGGGGGCTCTAAGGCCTCCTCATCAAATTCCGGTAGTAATTTTCGCATCGGATAGCTCTTTGTGTGGTGACTACCGCCGTACTTATGTGCGGTGTTGAGTACTCTATCCCATCCGATTCTGAGTGCGTCTTCCGCTGTCTTGAGCTTCCGCTTCTTCTTTTTCAGGCTACGCGTCGTGGCGACGAGCCTTTGGTGGAGGTTATTCTTCTCCAGCAATATGTCCGGAGTAAGGTCGTCCGGACTATTATCTTCGCCGGGGGCGGGATGTTTGGTTGGTTCATCCAAGTCGCCCTATTCGGATGTTTGCTCGATGGTATGTTCGTCGTCCGCCGGCTCATCCTGCTCTATGGCTGGGTCTCTGTCGAGGTGGGATTTGGCGCGGCGTTTTCGTCGCCGCTTTGATTGCTTTTCGAGGGAATGATCCCTCGTTGCGCCCTTTTGATCCTTGTCTTTGTTTCTTTTAAGTGTGTCCACCATATATACATCGTGAGATGAGGTGGTTGTCCAGTGCCCTATAGGCGCTGGTTCTTGGTTGTCTCCTTCCTCGGCGTCCATATCATCGATGTATTCGGAGTCGAAGTCGAGCATGTCGGTTAAATCATCGACAGTGGATATGAAGTGGGTGGTGGGTGGGCGTCGAATTTCTTTGTCGTCCGCATCCCAACCTGGCTGACCATAGTCCGTCTAGGGCTCTCCTGATAAAGAGAGAGATTTTAGTGAATTCAGGATGTCGCCAAAGGGCGAGTGCTGAAAGACGTCCACGGCGGTGAACTCCAAGATCGGAGCCCAATTGGGTTCGATCGGAAGGGGTATGGAAGATCCGGAGTCTGCAAAGGAGTCTGTCACCTTGGAATCACAGGCCTCACAAAGGACTAGGTTGGTATTCGGCTCTATCACCATAGAGATTGCAGCTTCCGGGGCGGCGTCCAACCGTCCGTCCCCGATTGGCGCGGTCAGCTCCGAGCTAAGGGTCGGAGCTGACACCTGAGCAGCAGTCTGAGCGCTCTCCGGCGGCAGACCTAGGTCATGCCCATCGTGTAGATTAAACTTCCAAATCTGACCTGATGGCCAGGGGCGTAGCTGTCAATCTGCTCCAGATGGCCAACCGAATTGGCCCGCAGTGCGAAGCCGCCGAACACGAAGATCTGTCCGGGGAGAAAAGTCTCACTGAGGGAGTCTCGGATTAGGGGGTGTACGGATAGCTGGACTACCATCATCGGCCGAACTATCATCGGCCGGTCTATCATCATCGACCGGACTCCAAGACTATGAAGATACAAGATTGAAGACTTCGTCCCGTGTCCGGATGGGACTTTCCTTGGCGTGGAAGGCAAGCTTGGCGATACGGATACGTAGATCTCCTACCATTGTAACCGACTCTATGTAACCTTAGCCCTCTCCGGTGTCTATATAAACCGGATGGCTCTAGTCCATAGGACACAACAACAATCATTACAATCATACCATAGGCTAGCTTCTAGGGTTTAGCCTCCTTGATCTCATGGTAGATCCACTCTTGTAAACATCCACAATATCAATATCAATCAAGCAGGACGTAGGGTTTTACCTCCATCAAGAGGGCCCGAACCTCGGTAAAACATCGTCTCCCTTGTCTCCTGTTACCATCCGCCTAGACGCACAGTTCGGGACCCCCTACCCAAGATCCGCCGGTTTGGACACCGACATTGGTGCTTTCATTGAGAGTTCCTCTGTGCCGTCACCGATAGGAAGGATGCCTCCTCCCGTATTCAAGGACGGTATTTTCGCCAAAGGAGCCTTGGCCGCCGGCCAAACTATCCGGCTAGGTGGTTTTCTTATGACCGCCTGTCCGGCTACCGCTTCGACAATGACCTCTCGAGTCGTCAAAAGCAATCTTCACGTCAGCTCGGAATTCGCCGAGCGGCTGGATCCGATAGAGCTCTCGTCCGTAAATGAGCTCTTGGATCTCTTCGCCGCCCTGGAAGTCGCTACAGACTACAATCAGATTGGGCTTAAAACCGATCTGAGAGAGATTAACTCCCCCCAGGTCACCCACCACGTTGCAGTGGTAGAGGAACAATGCGGCGACTCTTCTCCTGTATTGAAAACTAGTCATGTCCGGGCTCTCGAACCCCCCATGCCGGATTCCCGCGGAGGGACGGACTTCGATCAAGCACTGAACTTAAAGTCAGGCATCGGACCAGACTCGTTGGACAACGTCCAGCAATCCAAGCTTCCAAATTTGGAAACTTCTCGGCCCTCGAGCCTTGAGATGGGTAGGGTTCCGGACTTAATTCCACCCACCCGCCCAGACATATGCGATCTATCTCTAATCCGGCAAGAGCCCGCTGAGACAGTACATCACTACTGGGCCAGATTCCTCCTGGTTATGGACAGGATAAAGGACTGCCGAGAGGAAAACGCAATCTCAATTTTTTGCAATAATTGCATGGACGAGGGAATCTTGAACGCCGTCAGCCATCGTGAAATTACACGCTTCGCCGACCTGGCGTCCATAGTACGAAAGTACTGTGCGATGGAGAGTTTCTGGACAACCGAAAATAAGTTTTGGGACAATCCGGCCCCGAATACAACCCTAGTCCGTAACAAAAGGGTCCATTACACTCAGGCACCAGATACAAAAATCAAAAAGCAAATACCCCATAGAGGGCACGGAACCGTACTGGAGGGATGGCTTAGCAGACCCTGTAAAATTCATAGTACAGAAGGCGCCGTCCCAACACATAGCCTTAGAGCATGTTGGATATTACGGCAGGTGGCCAAAAGTGGAGAGGAGCTTCTAGCCCCGGAAAACCACTCCAACAATACCGGTACGGTATCAACAGTCTTCGAGACTTTCGCATCAAATAATATGCGGAAACGAACAATCCGCAGCCTTGCCGAAGTCTACCAAGTAGCAACAACTAATCCATGGAGCGACACAGCCATCACCTTCAACGCCAGCGACGAACCTAAATTCCGAACAGCCCGAGCTCCAGCCGCACTGGTACTTAGTCTAATAGTGGACGGCTTTCGACTTACAAAGGTCCTCATGGATGGCGGTAGCGGATTAAACCTCATCTACGAGGAAACCCTTCAAAAAATGGAAATAGACTGGAGCCGCATTGAGCGAAGCAGCACAACCTTTAGAGGAATAATCCCTAGCCGGGAGGCGCGCTGCATAGGAAAAATCACACTCGATGTGGTATTCGGCTCGCCGGACAATTACAGATCCGAAGAAGTCACGTTCCAAGTGGCCCCGTTCAACAGCGGATATCACGCTATATTAGGACGAGAGGCATTCACAATTTTTCAAGCCGTACCCCATTACAGGTACATGAAGCTCAAAATGCCTGGGCCCGGCGGAATAATCACTCTCGTTAGTAATCCGGACATAGCACTCCGCGCCGAAAACAAGACAGCCACATTAGCCTTAGAGGCACCATCTGAAGCCCTAGCGGCAGAGGAACTCACCACGCTGCGCTCTACGGTGAATAGGGATGATGTGATACTCGATAAGAGATCCAAGTCCACCTCCTTTAAACCAGCAGATGAAATAGTAAAATTCCAGGTCCACCCAACGGACCCGACAAAGACGGCCTCCATCGGGGCACAATTGAACCCTGATGTAGACGCCGCACTGCGAGACTTCCTTCGGGAAAATTGGGACATTTTTGCCTGGCACCCCTCGGATATGCCCGGAATCCCACGCAGATTGGCAGAACACAGCCTAAACATCCTAAAAGGATTCAAGCCAGTCAAACAGGCTCTTCGACGATTTTCCGAACCCAAAAGACAGGCAATGGGAGAAGAGCTAGCCAAACTATTGGAAGCTGGATTCATCAGAGACATCAAACATCCGGATTGGCTAGCAAACCTGGTAATGGTACCAAAGAAGGACAAATCCTGGCGCCTATGTGTCGATTTCAAAGACCTAAATAAAGCCTGCCCAAAGGATCCCTTCCCCCTCCCCCGCATCGACCAAATCATCGATGCCACTGCAGGGCACGATTCATTGTGCTTCCTGGACGCATACTCCGGCTATCATCAAATCAAGATGGCAGAAGCGGATCAAGCCGCAAAGGCATTCATTACTCCATATGGACCATTCTGCTTCAACACGATGCCCTTCGGACTTAAAAACGCCGGCGCAACATATCAGCGCATGATTCAGACATGTCTGGCTACCCAGATCGGCAAAACAGTAGAGGCATACGTAGACAACGTAGTCGTCAAAACTAAAGACGTCGAAACTCTAGTAGACGACTTGAGGCTCACATTCGACAACCTGAGAGCATATGACATCAAGCTAAAACCGGAAAAATGGGTTTTCGGCGTACCAGCTGGAAAGCTGCTGGGCTTCATCGTATCCGGTAGAGGAATTGAAGAAAACCCAGCCAAGATCCGAGCTCTGTCACAGCTAGATATCCCAAAAGACCTCAAGCAAATACAAAAATTGACTGGATGCGTGGCGGCTCTAAGCTGCTTTTTCTCCCGTCTAGGAGAAAAGGCATTGCCCCTCAATCGCCTCCTTAGGCGCACCGAACACTTAGAGTGGACAGATGCTGCCACCGCCGGACTCGAAGAAATAAAGGCCATATTGGCAACAAATCCGGTCCTGGCTGCGCCCAACCTGGGCGAACCAATGTTGTTATACATCGCAGCAACGCATCAAGTTGTAAGCGCGGTACTCATCGTCGAACGAGAGACAGAAGGGCATAAATTCCCTCTTCAAAAACCAGTATACTACGTATCCACTGTGTTAACCCCCTGCAAGTCCCGTTACCCGCACTATCAGAAGATAGCATACGCGGTGTTCATGGCATCTCGGAAGCTCCGACACTACTTTCAAGAGTGTTCGACAATAGTGGCCTCTGAAGTACCACTTAACGACATTATAAACAACCGCGACGCGACGGGCAGGATTGCAAAATGGGCCATTGAGCTCTTACCATTTTATATAACTTACAAACCTGGGCGAGCTATAAAGTCACAAGTTTTGGCTGACTTTGTCGCTGAATGGACCGAAGCCGAACTCCCTAAAGAGTACGGCGCATACTCCAATTGGATTATGCACTTCGACGGCTCTAAAATGTTAGCCGGATTGGGGGCTAGCGTCGTATTGACGTCCCCGACCGGGGACACAGTCCAATACGTACTTCAGATAATGTACACGGACTCCAACAACGCAGCCGAATACGAGGCCCTTTTACATGGTCTCCGGATGGCAATCTCCATGGGCATTCAACGCCTAGAGGTGCGCGGGGATTCAAACCTTGCAATATCCCAAATAAACGGAGACTTTGACACCAAAGATCCGAAAATGGCAGCATATCGCAATGCTGTCCTAAAAATGTCAGCCCGGTTTGAAGGACTTGAATTCCATCACGTAGCCCGGGATAATAACCAAGCAGCCGACATACTGGCACGCGTCGGTGCAAAACGCGACGCTGTCCCTCCTAACATCTTCTTGGAACGGCTCTTCAAGCCATCCGTACTATGGGAAGAGGAGTCCGGAAATAACAAACCGGAACAAGCCGCACCAACCGGCGATTCAGCCGATGACATAACACCTTCAGCCCACGACATAATGGCGGTAATTGCCCCGTGGACAGAACCATTCCTCGCCTACTTGCTTAGGCAGGAACTCCCCGAAGACCATAATGAGGCCCGCTGCATAGTCCGGCGATCTAAAGCCTACAAGGTCCATGAGGGAGAACTCTATAAGAAAAGCACAACCGGAGTCCTTCAAAGGTGTATCTCCGAAGAGGAAGGGCGAGACCTTCTGGCTGAAATTCACGCCGGACTAGGCGGACACCACGCCGCAGCCCGGGCCCTTGTAGGAAAGGCCTTCCGTACAGGATTTTATTGGCCGACGGCCCGGGCAGATGCTCAGGACTTAGTCCAAAGATGCGTCGGTTGTCAGCTCTTTGCTAATCAGAGCCATATGCCACCTACCGCCCTCAAAACTATACCCATTACCTGGCCGTTCGCGGTCTGGGGGCTTGACATGGTTGGACCACTTAAAGGGGGAACCCACAAGCAAAGATACCTATTGGTCATGGTGGATAAATTCACCAAATGGATAGAGGCCAAGCCAGTTAAAACGGCAGAGTCCGGACCAGTCATAGACTTCATATCCGGGGTAGTACACCGTTACGGTGTCCCCCACAGCATCATCACCGATAACGGCACGAACTTCACGATCGACGAGGTTAAATCATGGTGCAAAAATATGGGCATCAAGCTCGATTACGCTTCAGTCTATCACCCTCAAACCAACGGTCAAGTGGAACGAGCAAATGGTCTAATAATGAGCGGCATCAAACCCAGACTAGTGCGGTCCCTTACGAAATCTGACATGCACTGGGTAGAGGAGCTCGACTCCATACTCTAGGGGCTGCGGACAACGCCTAACCGTACTACCGGATTCACACCATTTTTTATGGTATACGGCGCAGAAGCAGTTTTGCCCTGCGACATCATTCATGACTCACCTCGAGTGCGCATGTACGAAGAAAGAGAAGCCGAGTTGGATCGGCAGGACAGCTTGGACGCATTGGAGGAAGAACGCGACGTCGCCAAGGCTCGTTCCGCATTTTATCAGAAACGGGCTCAAAGATACCAAAGCAGAGAAGTACGGGCCAAGACTTACAACGTTGGCGAACTAGTTCTACGCCTGCCGGACAAGAAAAAGGACAAGCTCAAGCCCAAATGGGAAGGCCCCTTCATCATTGATCAAGTCCTGACCGGCGGAGCGTACCATCTGCGAAATGCATCGGATAACCGACTCGAGCCAAACCCATGGAACACAACCCGCCTCCGAAGATTCTATGCCTAGCGCCGGACTAAGAGTTCGTCCCTTTCCCCCCGTCCAATTTTTTTTACTTCAGCTGCCTTTTGTTTATCTTTTTCTTCTCAACCCTATTCATCAAAGCCTTAAAGGGCCTACTTGCGCAACGTTCGCGTGCAATTGATGTGCTATCCGCACTCATTATACCTGGGGGCTTCTTTACCAGAAGCTTGATTATAAGGGCTTCATGCCCAGCACATGTGTCAAGCCTCCACATGTACCTTTTATTCACCATTATATGCATCGATATGACTTAAGTTTTGGCCAAGATGGGTTGCCTGGCTCCTGTGCATACCCCTACGTTTCCGATTGTTCGACTAGGAGGTAAAGGGAGCACCTCTGCGATTGTTACTGTCGGGTCAGCCGGATGTGTACCTCAGACTGGGTGAAGCCAAAAGCTAGCGTTCTTAAGGGAATATTCGGTCGGTGACTTAAAAGATGATTTTTTATCCACTTATTTATTTTCCCCCAGATGTTTTTTCTACTTTTTTCGCAGTCCAGACATGCACTTTAGGGCATGCCACCCCCAGAGGAAAGGAACCCTTAACGGAACTATTCTCCCTGGAAGATGTTTCTTACTACCCATGTAATATAACATAACTAGTTGGGCACTTGTCTGATAAAGCACTAATGACCCCTACGCCTGGTCTCCATGCATACCCCGGTTGTTTCATAACCGAGAAGGTATTCGGACACACTCCGGACTCTAGGTTCCCGAGGTCGAAGCGAAAAGGTCGGCAAAGACAAACGATCTACAATCCGGCTAGAAGGCATTTTATATGTCATTTTATAATACATTGTCAAATCGACTGATTGTATTCTTCCTCAATCCCGTCTAACAGGTTGTCTAATTTACAGTCCTGTTGGGAAAATTTAGCGGCCAGCTCTACTTGGCCATATACTAAACTCACAGGGATCTCCTTCCCATCGGGCCCCACAGGTCCGACTTCGGCCATGTGGTTGGGATCCGCCTTCTTGTACCGCGTCTTTACCATGGCCCAGGCCTCCCTGGCACCTTGGCGGCAGGCCAAAATCTTCCATAAATGGAAGCGCTGCCGCACTCCCTGAAGCTTCTCCGCAAGCTCCCCAAGACCCTCGGGTAAGGAGAAGGCTGGCCATAAAGCCTGGATGACGCCGCTCATTGCCTGCCGAACTCGTTCGATTAGTTGCAACAATTCGGGAAGTTGATCACCCGTTGATACGGGCATCTCCTCCGCAGGGCGACCTGTGAGCATACCTGCAGACATATTCTGTCAAATTGACTTCCTCGCCGAACTCTTCTTTTCAAAGGAGTTCGCTCAAGCACTTACTATAGATGCCGCGACGAAGCCGCTGATTCTCCTTAACGGAGCCCGACAGCTCGGCCCGAACGCCTTTCAGCTCTTCTCCAAGCTGGGCATGGGCATCCTGGAGCTTGTTCCTTTCATGCTGCACCTTATGCAGCACCCTCTCGTCACCCTTTAGTTGGCGCAGAAGTTCTTGCTTGTCCGGATCTTGTCCGGCAGCACCTGCAACGTCATTTTTTAGACTTGCGCAAAGGCCAAACGCTACTTATCTTTCTAAAATAATGCGTTACCAGGAGAGGTCCCTGTGTTTCCTCCTGCGCCAGAGAGTGCGGCCTCAAGTTGGGCCTTGCACTCTTGCAGCTCCTGAGACAGTTGGATATTCTTCTCGGTAAGATCCTACGTTTCATATGATCCTTAAATCAGTTAATATAACTACTTTAAGTCTCGGGGGCTACTAGCATATACAACTATTAAATTCTCTTACCCGTATGTCTTTTACATACTGCTCCGTGGCTCTGGTAAAACCATCTTGAGCAGCACGAAGGTGCACGTCCCCCGCGTTAAAGGCATTCAACGCCTTGGGGGAGAAGCACGCGTCATGAAATACTATCCGGCGGCGCCTGTGATTCAGGGCACTCTCCACCTCAGACTTGGTGGTGGACAGTCTGTCGGCATCCTCCGTCGGAGGAACATCTGGCTCGCGCCTTGCGCTCGCCTCCCCCTCCAGACCAGGTGCTGGAGCCTAGCTGGTAGAGGTTGGATTGGCAATCTCCACGCCCGCAGTCCGGCGGACGCTTTTTTCCCTACAAAAGTCATGAGCACTCAAACGCTTCCTAGGAACGTTGCTCTAAATAATGAATTGTGAGCAACACCTTTGCGGCGACGTTTCAGTCCGCGCCGCGCTCCTCTTGCGCCTACTGGTCCGGACTGGCCTTTGTTGGCCAGCCACCGCGGGCTCGACTTCTCGCCCTAGGGGCGCCTCCTGCACAGCGCCATCGTATACGGTGGTCAGAAATAAGAAAGGAAGGAATGACGGTGTCAGGACTTCGGTCGCAATCACCTCGGAAGCCGGATATAGTCCGGGATAGTCGGCCGTGATGGCGACTAAAGCATTGTCCATGCTGAGCTGGTGGAACACCCCGTCGATTAGCTCCACCATTATGTCCAGATCCTCTTCGGAGGCCAGATCCCGGGATCTCTCTGGATCCTCGGGTTGCGGAGCTGGACTTAGCATGTCCTCCACGATCCGGCGCAGCTCCTGCGTCGAAAGAAGAACACAATATAAGAAACTTAAGTTTCAAAAAGCATGGGTCGGGCACGCAGAGTGTTCTCTTACCCAAGGCCGGGGATTATTCATGGAGAACCCATTTAATGGGTTCGTCCGAAGGAAATCCTCCTTCTCCCCCTTATACAGGCCGGACAGGATCGTCACTAGATCTTCGACCGAATCCGGCCGTTTGCGGCCATGACGGGTGGCATCGTCCTCCCCGTTGAAATCCCACATGGGGTGGCCCCTGTATTGTAGTGGTTGCACCCCCCGCATAATGCATGTCGCCATGACTCCAATCATGGTCAACCCGGCATGGGCCAGTAACCTTATTCGGCCCATCAAATAATGGACGCTCTTGTCTTCCTCCAGTTGGGGGCTCCGCAGACGCCAACTAAGGCGTTTCTTCAGAGGAGCATTGCTGAACTCCAGGAGGCCGATCCGAACAGGGTCCGGCAGCGGAGCGTCTTCTATATAAAACCATTCCGAAGGCCAGTCTTCGGACGCCTTCTTAGGGGTTCCAGATGGATATCCGGTCCCGGCAATGCGCCATATTTCGGCGCCGCCCACTTGATATATGGACCCCTCGTGAGAACGGGGTACAAGGCAGAACAACCTCTTCCACAGCGCGAAATGGGGCTCGACGCTCAGGAATAGCTCGCAAAGAGCTACGTAACCCGCAATATGCAGGATTGAGGCGGGCGTGAGGTGATGAAGCTGGAGTCCGTAGAACTCCAGGAGCCCGCGGAGGAATGGATGTACAGGAAATACGAGCCCCCTTATCAGATAGGGGACGAAGCATACCCGCTCCCCTTTGTTGGGACTTGGGGTAACCTCCGCTTGTTTCCCACCTTTGTAGGTGGCCAGCCCGGCTCGAACCGGAACCATAAAGGCCGGAGGGAGATATCCCCCCGCTTGGAGCTTCACCAGCTCGTTGTGCGGAACAGAGCATCTCCTCCAATCTCCTGGCAAAGGGCTGGGAGCGCCAGAAGAGGAGCCGCGTTGACGGTCCATGATGGAATGGATTCTTGGTCGAAAGCGCTCCGATGAGTATTTGCGGGAGGAAGATGGTGATTTGGATCTGGATTCTTGCCTCCCTTATAGGCAGATTATTCGCACAACTAGGGGGTAAAACATAAAAGACACCCTGGCTTTTCACATTCGCGCGACGCATGGAAGAAGGCCGTTATTGGGCGTGGAAGCCAAGACGTGCAACATTGATGAGGAAGCCGGACACTGTTCGGCAGGTACGTAGAACTTGAAGGAGAACCCGCCTTGCAACGCCGAAGACTACACACATGCTGGACTTATCGTCATTGAAGCCTGGTTCGGGGGCTACTAAGGGAGTCCCGGATTAGGGGGTGTCCGGATAGCCAGACTACCAACATCGGCCGAACTATCATCGGCCGGACTATCATCATCGACCGGAGTCCAAGACTATGAAGATACAAGATTGAAGACTTCGTCCCGTGTCCGGATGGGACTTTCCTTGGCGTGGAAGGCAAGCTTGGCGATACGGATACATAGATCTCCTACCATTGTAACCGACTCTATGTAACCCTAGCCCTCTCCGGTGTCTATATAAATCGGATGGCTCTAGTCCGTAGGACACAACAACAATCATTACAATCATACCATAGGCTAGCTTCTAGGGTTTAGCCTCCTTGATCTCGTGGTAGATCCACTCTTGTAAACATCCACAATATCAATATCAATCAAGCAAGACGTAGGGTTTTACCTCCATCAAGAGGGCCCGAACCTGGGTAAAACATCGTGTCCCTTGTCTCCTGTTACCATCCACCTAGACGCACAGTTCGGGGCCCCCTACCCGAGATCCGCCGGTTTTGACACCGACACTCACCCTGGACAGCGTCGTGGTTGATGATTGAAGAAGCCATCGATCCTAAAGGTGAAGACACAGAGGAGCTCTCAATGAAAGCACCAATGTCGGTGTCAAAACCGGCGGATCTCGGGTAGGGGGTCCCGAACTGTGCGTCTAGGCGGATGGTAACAGGAGACAAGGGACACGATGTTTTTACCCAGGTTCGGGCCCTCTCGATGGAGGTAAAACCCTACTCCTGCTTGATTAATGTTGATGATATGGGTAGTACAAGAGTTGATCTACCACGAGATCAGAGAGGCTAAACCCTAGAAGCAAGCCTATGGTATCATTGTTGTTCGTCCTACGGACTAAAACTCTCTGGTTTATATAGACACCGGAGAGGGCTAGGGTTACACAGAGTCGGTTACATTGGAAGGAGATCTACATATCGTATCGCCAAGCTTGCCTTCCACACCAAGGAAAGTCCTATCCGGACACGGGACAAAGTCTTCAATCTTGTATCTTCATAGTCCAGGAGTCTGGCCAAAGGTCATAGTCTGGCCATTCAGACACCCCCTAATCCAGGACTCCCTCACCGACCTAGGAGTGATTCCCAATGCGTCGGGCCCGATGACTCACTTCTATGACAACACTGGAGCTATTGCCATTGCCAAGGAGCCCAGGTTTCACAAGAAGACCAAGCACAACAAGTGCCACTTCAACTCCATTTGTCAATATATTCAAGATGGAGACATAGATATTTGTAAAGTACATACGGGTCTAAATGTCGCAGATCCCTTGACTAAACCTCTTCCACGAGCAAAACATGATCAGCACCAGAACTCTATGGGTGTTCGATTCATCACAATGTAACTACATTATTGACTCTAGTGCAAGTGGGAGACTGTTGGAAATATACCCTAGAGGCAATAATAAAATAGTTATTATTATATTTCCTTGTGCGTGATAATTGTCTATTCTTCATGCTATAAGTGTATTAACCGTAAACTGTAATACATGCATGAATACATAGACCACAACATGTCCCTAGTAATCTCTAGTTGACTAGCTCGTTGATCAATAGATGGTTGTAGTTTCATGACCATGGGCATTGGATGTCATTGGTTATGGTATCACATCATTAGGAGAATGTCAAGTATCTTTCCTTAGACCATGAGATTGTGCAACTCCCGGATGCCGTAGGAATGCTTTGGGTGTATCAAACATCACAATGTAACTGGGTGACTATAAAAGTGCACTATAGGTATCTCCGAAAGTGTCTGTTGGGTTGGCACGAATGGAGACTGGGATTTGTCACTCTGTATGACGGAGAGGTATCTCTGGGCCCACTTGGTAATGCATCATCATAATGAGCTCAATATGACTAAGGAGTTAGCCACGGGATCATGCGTTACGGAATGAGTAAAGAGACTTGCCGATAACGAGATTGAACGAGGTATGGGGATACTGACGATCGAATCTCGGGCAAGTAACATACCAATGGACAAAGGGAATTGTATACGGGATTAATTGAATCCCCGACATCGTGGTTCATATGATGAGATCATCGTGGAACATGTGGGAGCCAATATGGGTATCTAGATCCTGCTATTGGTTATTGGCCGGAGAGGTGTCTTAGTCATGTTTGCATGGTTCCCGAACCCGTAGGGTCTACACACTTAAGGTTCGGTGACGCTAGAGTTGTAATGAGAATTTTATGTGGTTAACGAAAGTTGTTCAGAGTCCTAGATGAGATCCCGAACATCAATAGGAGTTCCGGAATGGTCCGGAGGTGAAGATTTATATATGGGAAGTCTAGTTTCAGTCGCTGGAATAGTTTCGGGGGTTATCGGTATTGTATCGGGACCACCGAAAGGTGTCCGGGGGTCCACCGGTTAGGGCCACCTACCCCGAAGGACTTAGTGGGCTGAATATTGGTTGGGACCAGCCCCTTAGTGGGCTGTTGCTATCGGATTTCGGGTAAAGGCAGACCCTTGAGGTCCGAACTCTGGGGTGCGCGCGCAGATCTCTCCTCTACCAACCTACGTCCCAACGCGTCGCTATGGATCTAGACTAGCAAGATGAACAACACAAGGGACACGGAGTTTATACTAGTTCATGCCACCATTGTGGTGTAATGCCCTACTCCAATGTGTGGTGTGTGGATTGCCTCAGGGGCTGATGATGAACAATACAAAGGAAGAACAGCCTCGCGAGGGGTGTTCTTCTGCTTCGAGAGGAGTTGCTCCGTCTCTATTGGCTTTGGGTGAGATCCAGACCAGATGCCCCCTACTGTGGTGGCTAGTCCTGTATATAGAGGCCCCGGTCCTCTTCCCAAATATTGAGCGGGAAGGGCGCCAACAACGGCCATTTTGAAGGGGAACATCTAGTACAACTTATCCTGACTAAAGTCGGTCTTCGACTGCCAAAGACTCTGACGATGACGCCATCTTGGGCTCCATGATGACCTCCGTCCTGCCACCCTGCTGGTCTTGGTCTCGTTGCACCGAATCGGTAGCCTTTGCCTGATGCCTTGGTCTGTGCTTGCTCCCTTTGCACCAAAGAGGAAACAAGGACACTGCGCAAGGCGGCGCCCACCTGGCGCCCGCCTGGTCTCGATCGTCATGGCATGCGTCATGAGGACCTCGCGAGGTACCCTCACCGTGATCTCTCCGCCTCCTCGCGAGCCTGCCTGGCGAGGCCGTTCCTGAGGAAGCTTCCTGTCGTCCGCCCCGTGAGGGTTGGCCCCTCGCGAGGGTCTTGAGCTTGAGTCGATGAAGATGGGCCGCACTGGGCCACCACTTGAGCCACGCCGCAGAATGCAGGCAGGCAAGTCTGGGAACTCCCGTTCCTAGAACACCGACAGTAGCCCTCGAGCCCAAGGCGCGCTTGGAGTTGGCTAAGCAGAGAAGCGAAGGGGCAAGTGCGAAGCACCGCAGGCCCCAATAGCCTGCAGCCTTGGGCGCCGCGTGGCGGTTGATTTGACATGGGCGTCTCCGTTTCCCCACGCCCCTCATTACGCGCCTGGCTAGGCGGACCCGTGGTTGCACACAGTTATTCCTCTTTCGCCATTCGCGCGCTCCCTGTCCTTCCTTTTTCCTCGAGCTCCAGCCTCCGCCTCCAATCCGACTCGAGCTCTCCCCCTCTTCCCATCGCCATGGCGCCAATGAAGAAGGGAAAGGGGAAGAAGCCCGCGCCTTCGCCTCGCTCACCTCCGGCAGCTGCTCCCTCCATCGATCAGTCAATCATACTCAACATCGAAGTCGTGGACAAGGTCCACTCTGCCCTTGCTTCCATCTTCAACGAGTGCGGGAGGATGATGGTTTGGCCCGCGTCCCATGCCTCCTTCGATAGGGTTGTCACGCAGGTCCGATTTTTTGCCGACGCCTTATGGGCGGGTCTAGTTCCCCCCTTTTCTGCTTTCTTCAATGCGGTGCTCTCCCATTACCAGATCCACACGATGCCCCTTGGTCCCGAGTCCATTACTCTCCTTGTTGTCTTCGCCTTTGTTTGCGAGGCCGTGGTGGGCATTCCTCCCTCCGTTGCCCTCCTGCTCCACTTCTTGTCCTTGCGTCTCAGTGACCCAACTCAATACTCAGGGTGCGTGAGCTTCCTCGCCGTGCCAGAGATGGCTGCCTCAGGGATCGACTTCGGCCTTCCTCCTCCCGCGACCGGGTTCCGAGAGCGGTGGCTGTATGTGGATGTTGGGGTGCCTAGCCCCCTGCTTTCGTACCCAACATTGCCTGCTATTCCCGACTCAGGCTGGGATCATGAGAAGCTCGCGAGCCCCCAGCTTGCTTTCATCTAGCACCACTTCGAGAGTTTGAGGGCGCTCGGCCTGACGGCGCCCAAGGTGGTGAAGGAGTTCCTTCAATGTCGCATTGCTCCTCTCCAGCACCACTCCCGTCGGATGTGGGGCTTTTCAGGGCGCGGAGACTGCATGAGGCTCCAGGAGGAGGATCAGGCGCCCGAAGCGCTGAGGACAGTGCTGAGGGTTCTGACTGGCGACTCTTTCCCAGGCAGCATCCGGCACGGGGCCTCCCTCTTGTACCTTTGCTCGGGTAGGGACGATTTTGTGAGGCAGATGCCCAGCTTCGATGAATGGGGGCTGCGGCCGGTCGGCCTCATGGGGCCCCGTGAGAACCCAGTTGTTGTGGTCGCTCTTCTGGTTGCCCACAATGGTCTTGCCTCAGGTGATGGAGCAGGGAGGCAAGAATCGCCAGGAGCTGAGGGGTATGATGTTGAGATTCTGACGCCGCACAGGGCTCCTGAGGCGTCATCTTCCGGAGTGCATCCTAGAGGGATGGCAGATGAGGAGTCGCGACCTGAGACTCCCGAGGCCAGGACTCCCGAGGCCTGGACCGATCTTTAAGAGGCGGCGCCCTATGTCGCCTCCCAGTCTGGCGCCCTTGGCGCAAGTCATCCTGATGTTTCTTCTATGCCGCGCGCTGGCCCTCGAGTCGGGGGCTTTGGCCGGTTCCGCATAGACTTCGAGGCCCTCCGCAAGAGGAAGGAGGCCTCGGGTGGCGATGACCGCCCATGTCGCCCGTTGAAGTGCACGAAGTATTTTGCCATCGACGAGTAAGTCCTTTTTTCTCTCAGTTCCTTATTTTACCGTTCCTTCAGCTGATTGTGGCCTTTCAGGGCCCTTCCTGCCGAGTTTGCGGAGACGGCCGAGGAGCCGTCCCCCCAAGCCTCATCTTCATCGCTGACCTTGAGCGCCCCGAGCTTGAGCACTATCCTCGCCGCGAGGCCGACTAGAGAGGCGGGCCGTCCTGCTGGGTACCTTGACCCTGCGCGCCTACTGCCCCTACTTCGCAAGCTCTCCTGGGGCACAGCCAGCTGGCTCCGTGCTCCTCCCCTGATTGTGGATGGCGACTGGCTGAGGTTGATCTTGGGCTCCACTTCAGGAGATGGACCGACACCGGGCTGGGTCCTTGGCGGGGCCCGTCTGGTGATCGCTGGGGCGCCAGCCCCCAGCCCCTGCCGAGAGGGGGCGTGCCGCCTCGGGGCCCTCCCCCTGCGCCGGTGGCGGAGGAGGACGCGGAGGACATTCTCAGGCTTGCTCAAGAGCGCAGCGCCCTCCGTCGAGAGTTTCTTTAGAAGGCGGCAGATGCAGTGAGTCAGCTTGGCGTGGATCTCGCGGGCAAGGATGCGTGCCTTGAAGCCAAAGGTCTGCGCCTCGCCGAGGAGAGGCGCAAGCTGATGGTGGTTGTCAGTCTTGCACATCACCAGCGTGACCTCGACAACACGAAGGCTGAAGCGTCGCTAGTGGCTTCACAGAAGGCCTGCTCCCAAGCCATTGAAGAGGCCCAGGAGGCAGACCGACGACGCGATGCCGCAGAGGAGCGCGTGTGGGAGCTCCAAGCCTGGAGCAACTCTCTGGAGCAGCAAGTGGAGCTGCATAAGGATGCCCTCGTGTCGCTGAAGGGGGCACCCGTCAAAGAGGCGTAGCTCCTGAGGCGCGAGGAGGTGCTGATGCAGGAGGCTGTCGAGCGCAACATTGACCTTGAGCGGTTGGTGACGAGGGAGCGCCTGGTGACCCAAGCGGAAGATAATGTTGGCGCGCGGGAGGACCGAGTCCAAGGAGAGATCGACCGCCGCATGGCGGAAGCTCGTTTGGGTTTTGAGCGCGAGTGCGAAGGGAGGTTGGAGTTGGTCAAGGCCGAAGCTGAGGACAGGACCGCCGCCCTCAGGGCCAAGCTGTTTGAAGTGACGCGGCATGCAGATTCTCTGCAGCCGCCCTTAGCGCAGCGAAGGCTAAGCTGGCCTCCTCCTCTGCCGAGCTGCTTCTTCTCTGATAGAGGGTAGATGACGCCGAGGCCGTAGCACAGCGGAACGAGGATGAGATCCGTCAGCGGCAGACTCTGGAGCAAGTGCATGGCCCCATGCTCCGAACGCTCAGGGAAAGGACCAACGCGGCCCTGGTGTGCTAGGCCGCGGCTGCGGAGCCTCGTGTAATCAACTATGCTGGCAATCTCTAGTTCTTCACAGATGTGGTGACGCAGCTGCAGAATCGCTCTGACAGGGCCCGCTGGCTTATTGAGGAGAGGAGTCGGGTCCTGCTTGGGCGTGCCTTCTCTCGTGTCTTCAGCCATCTTAAGGACAGAGATCCCCACTTTGAATTCGACGCCGCCATCGCACCGGTGCCCATAGACATCCGGGGTGATCTGGCGCAGTGGGTGGAGGACAAAGTGGATGCCCTCGTTAGGGCCTTCGCTTCTGATAATGACGGCGTGGTGGTGGCTGCTGATGAAGGCGGTCTTGTGAATGAGCATAGTGCCAATGACGGCGATGGTGATGATGGCGACGATGCCAGTGACGCCAGCGATGCCTCCGGAGGCATCCCAGAGGACACGGTGAGCGATATGTCCGACTCATTGTACGCCGCCTCTGCTGCTTACCCTGTGCGGAAAAGTTCGGGTGCGGCCCTGAAGGTTGTGAGAGCATTTTGGGAGGGGAAGCCCCTCGTGTAAAGGATTCCAACTGGTACACTTGTAGACATAACGCCAAATGCGTGCTTATGCGGGGCCGCTGGCCCCGTGGCGGGTTAGCTGACTCATTTTACCTTTGACCTTGATTGGCCTCGAGCGAGCCTGCGGAGGCCCCAGCGTCTTGAATGCCTTCTGGGTGAACCCATCGATCTCGCGATGAGAGCCTCCGAAGAGGGTGTGGTGACAAAGGTCCGGAGTGTTTGCGCGCTTGGCCCGGCCCGGCTCGTGAGGGGCCGCGAGGGGGGGCAGCTAGTGCTAACTTTGGACGCAAAGCTGAAATCAGAACACGAGAAATTGCTCGAACGAGACTAAACGCCCCTCCCACAAACACACGCAAGTCTCAAGCTCAAATCCAACTTAAATTCAAATCAAAGATGCTCGACAATAGAGAAAGAGGCAAAAGGCAAAGGCTGCGTCCGGCACCTAGTCTAGTATTCGACATCTTCTCACCAGCGCGGATCTAAGTGCTGCCACTAGGCGTGGGCGGGAGCCCCCGAGGCCCGAGGGCGGCTCTCCGGAGACTCCGGGGCGTGTATAACCCCAACTCATTATTACGTGAGAGTGTCATGGGCGGCGACCTTCACAGGCACTGGGCCTTCTTCATAGGTACCGACCTTGCTTCATATCGCCAGACGAGGGCCCCGCCTTGCGCCACATTCTACCGCCATTGACGGCGACTGGAAACCAAGGACGACGCCAATGGGGTAGAGCGGTCGCCAGCGGTTCCCCCGACGACCACGGGTCCTCTGCCGGGGGCAGGCCCTGCGGCACCTCCCCGGCATAGGGCCTACCTCCTAGGAACACCTTTCTCCGAGCGCCGCGTGGGCGAGCCTGGATCCCGACCCCTCTCCTGCAGCCCCCGGTGCCCTCCTCCTGAGGGGTAGGAGGCTGCAGCACTGGGGCAGCCATCTGCTGCGGTGACCTGTACTTCCTATGACACATGGTTAACATAAGCTTCCTCTTGAGGAATTAGTGGTACCCGATAGCTGCCGCCATCGGCGCGGTCCTCATGGTTTCCTTGGGGTTCCTAAAAGAGCTCGGCTTCTGGCGTCTCTTCCCCCAGCCTGGCCCGAGGAACGAGCCCTGGTCTTCCTCCAGTGCGCACTCTTGATCCACCATGTAGGGCACATAAGCCTCTAGGGGCGCCGCCCCGAGGGCCTCACCGTAGTGCTCTACGCACCATGCGGTCCGGCTCGAAGCGCCGTCTTGGGGATGATAGCGTGACGGCTCGCTTAGGCTGTAGGCAGTGATGTGCGCTTCCTGTCCTGTTGGAGGCGGAGCCAGCATGGCCTATCGCCCGGCACTGATGGCCAAGCTGGTGTTGATGAGGCCTTGAGATCTGCCCAGAGCTGCGCAGGCGCGTATGGGGCCACCATGTGACCTGCCGAGGGCACAGGACTGCAGCTGGATGCAGAACGGAGGTGCTCCTGAGGCGGCGGCGTCCAAGAGCTCGACAACGCGCTCCAACAGCACGTCGTGGCCGCTTTCCTGCAACCTGCATCGTAGCAACTCCCTGGCCATCGTGAGTGCGGCTCTCGTGTTAGCCTGCTCCCGTCGGGTGTGCGGTGCTGTTGCCGCGGCGTGGTTTGAGGCCCTCGCTGCTGACCGTACCTGTCGCGGTGTGAGGGCAGGCAGTGCTTGGCCGCGTCGCCCGCGCCCTGCAGCGCCCTCCAGAGCGCGAGCTGCCCGAGGCATGAGGTTGAGGTCGCCTTGAACAGGCGGCACGGCATGGGCGGGCCATGCCGCCCAGCGGTTGACGTTGGTCATCGGGTCGCTGGACATGGAGACAACAGAGTGATGGAGCACGAGGCGGCGGAAGAAGGATTCCGGCACACCCCTACCTGGCGCGCCAAATGTCGGATTTTGGGTTCTGGCAGACCCTAGATGTTCGCACTCTGGGGTGCGCGTGAAGATCTCTCCTTGGGGGAGAAGCACGCATCATGAAATACTGTCCGGCGGTGCCTGTGATTCAGGGCACTCTCCACCTCAGACTTGGTGGCGGACAGTCTGTCGGCATCCTCCGTCGGAGGAACATCTGTCTCGCACCTTGCGCTCGCCTCCCCCTCCAGACCAGGTGCTGGAGCCTGGCTGGTAGAGGTTGGATTGGCAACCTCCACGCCCGCAGTCCGGCGGACGCTTTTTTCCCTACAAAAGTCATGAGCACTTAAACGCTTCCTAGGAACGTTGCTCTAAATAATGAATTGTGAGCTACACCTTTGCGGCGACGTTTCAGTCTGCGCCGCGCTCCTCTTGCGCCTACTGGTCCGGACTGGCCTTTGTTGGCCAGCCACCGCGGGCTCGGCTTCTCGCCCTAGGGGCGCCTCCTGCACAGCGCTATCGTATACGGTGGTCAGAAATAAGCAAGGAAGGAATGACGGTGTCAGGACTTCGGTCGCAATCACCTCGGAAGCCGGATATAGTCCGGGATAGTCGGCCGTGATGGTGACTAAAGCATTGTCCATGCTGAGCTGGTGGAACACCCCGTCGATTAGCTCCACCATTATGTCCGGATCCTCTTCGGAGGCCAGATCCCGGGATCTCTCTGGATCCTCGGGTTGCGGAGCTGGACTTAGCATGTCCTCCACGATCCGGCGCAGCTCCTGCGTCGAAAGAAGAACACAATATAAGAAACTTAAGTTTCAAAAAGCATGGGTCGGGCACGCAGAGTATTCGCTTACCCAAGGCCGGGGATTATTCATGGAGAACCCATTTAACGGGTTCGTCCGAAGGAAATCCTCCTTCTCCCCCTTATACAGGCCGGACAGGATCGTCACTAGATCTTCGACCGAATCCGGCCGTTTGCGGCCATGACGGGTGGCATCGTCCTCCCCGTTGAAATCCCACATGGGGTGGCCCCTGTATTGTAGTGGCTGCACCCCCCGCATAATGCATGTCGCCATGACTCCAATCATGGTCAACCCGGCATGGGCCAGTAACCTTATTCGGCCCATCAAATAATGGACGCTCTTGTCTTCCTCCAGTTGGGGGCTCCGCGGACGCCAACTAAGGCGTTTCTTCAGAGGAGCATTGCTGAACTCCAGGAGGCCGATCCGAACAGGGTCCGGCAGCGGAGCGTCTTCTATATAAAACCATTTCGAAGGCTAGTCTTCGGACGCCTTCTTAGGGGTTCCGCATGGATATCCGGTCCCGGCAATGCGCCATATTTCGGCGCCGCCCACTTGATATATGGACCCCTCGTGAGAACGGGGTACAAGGCAGAACAACCTCTTCCACAGCGCGAAATGGGGCTCGACGCTCAGGAATAGCTCACAAAGAGCTACGTAACCCGCAATATGCAGGATTGAGGCGGGCGTGAGGTGATGAAGCTGGAGTCCGTAGAACTCCAGGAGCCCGCGGAGGAATGGATGTACAGGAAATACGAGCCCCCTTATCAGATAGGGGACGAAGCATACCCGCTCCCCTTTGTTGGGACTTGGGGTAACCTCCGCTTGTTTCCCACCTTTGTAGGTGGCCAGCCCGGCTCGAACCGGAACCATAAAGGCCGGAGGGAGATATCCCCCCGCTTGGAGCTTCACCAGCTCGTTGTGCGGAACAGAGCATCTCCTCCAATCTCCTGGCAAAGGGCTGGGAGCGCGAGAAGAGGAGCCGCGTTGACGGTCCATGATGGAATGGATTCTTGGTCGAAAGTGCCCCGATGAGTATTTGCGGGAGGAAGATGGTGATTTGGATCTGGATTCTTGCCTCCCTTATAGGCAGATTATTCGCACAACTAGGGGGTAAAACATAAAAGACACCCTGGCTTTTCACATTCGCGCGACGCATGGAAGAAGGCCGTCATTGGGCGTGGAAGCCAAGACGCACAACATTGATGAGGAAGCCGGACACTGTTCGGCAGGTACGTAGAACTTGAAGGAGAACCCGCCTTGCAACACCGAAGACTACACACATGCTGGACTTATCGTCATTGAAGCCTGGTTCGGGGGCTACTGAGGGAGTCCCGGGTTAGGGGGTGTCCGGATAGCCGGACTACCATCATCGGCCGAACTATCATCGGCCGGACTATCATCATCGACCGGACTCCAAGACTATGAAGATACAAGATTGAAGACTACGTCCCGTGTCCGGATGGGACTTTCCTTGGCGTGGAAGGCAAGCTTGGCGATACGGATACGTAGATCTCCTACCATTGTAACCGACTCTATGTAACCCTAGCCCTCTCCGGTGTCTATATAAATCGGATGGATCTAGTCCGTAGGACACAACAACAATCATTACAATCATACCATAGGCTAGCTTCTAGGGTTTAGCCTCCTTGATCTCGTGGTAGATCCACTCTTGTAAACATCCACAATATCAATATCAAACAAGCAAGACGTAGGGTTTTACCTCCATCAAGAGGGCCCGAACCTGGGTAAAACATCGTGTCCCTTGTCTCCTGTTACCATCCGCCTAGACGCACAGTTCGGGACCCCCTACCCGAGATCCGCCGGTTTTGACACCGACACTCACCCTGGACAGCGTCATGGTTGATGATTGAAGAAGCCATCGAGCC
>NC_057807.1:396291602-396327132 GCF_018294505.1 Triticum aestivum
GACACAGAGGGGCTCTCAATGAAAGCACCAATGTCGGTGTCAAAACCGGCGGATCTCGGGTAGGGGGTCCCGAACTGTGCGTCTAGGCGGATGGTAACAGGAGACAAGGGACACGATGTTTTTACCCAGGTTCAGGCCCTCTCGATGGAGGTAAAACCCTACTCCTGCTTGATTAATGTTGATGATATGGGTAGTACAAGAGTTGATCTACCACAAGATCAGAGAGGCTAAACCCTAGAAGCAAGCCTATGGTATCATTGTTGTCCGTCCTACGGACTAAAACTCTCTGGTTTATATAGACACCGGAGAGGGCTACGGTTACACAGAGTCGGTTACATTGGAAGGAGATCGACATATCGTATCGCCAAGCTTGCCTTCCACACCAAGGAAAGTCCTATCCGGACACGGGACGAAGTCTTCAATCTTGTATCTTCATAGTCCAGGAGTCCGGCCAAAGGTCATAGTCTGGCCATTCGGACACCCCCTAATCCAGGACTCCCTCACCGACCTAGGAGTGATTCCCAATGCGTCGGGCCCGATGACTCTCTTCTATGACAACACTGGAGCTATTGCCATTGCCAAGGAGCCCAGGTTTCACAAGAAGACCAAGCACAACAAGTGCCACTTCAACTCCATTTGTCAATATATTCAAGATGGAGACATAGATATTTGTAAAGTACATACGGGTCTAAATGTCGCAGATCCCTTGACTAAACCTCTTCCACGAGCAAAACATGATCAGCACCAGAACTCTATGGGTGTTCGATTCATCACAATGTAACTACATTATTGACTCTAGTGCAAGTGGGAGACTGTTGGAAATATACCCTAGAGGCAATAATAAAATAGTTATTATTATATTTCCTTGTGCGTGATAATTGTCTATTCTTCATGCTATAAGTGTATTAACCGTAAACCGTAATACATGCACGAATACATAGACCACAACATGTCCCTAGTAATCTCTAGTTGACTAGCTCGTTGATCAATAGATGGTTGTAGTTTCATGACCATGGGCATTGGATGTCATTGGTTATGGTATCACATCATTAGGAGAATGTCAAGTATCTTTCCTTAGACCATGAGATTGTGCAACTCTCGGATGCCGTAGGAATGCTTTGGGTCTATCAAACATCACAATGTAACTGGGTGACTATAAAAGTGCACTACAGGTATCTCCGAAAGTGTCTGTTGGGTTGGCACGAATGGAGACTAGGATTTGTCACTCTGTATGACGGAGAGGTATCTCTGGGCCCACTTGGTAATGCATCATCATAATGAGCTCAATATGACTAAGGAGTTAGCCACGGGATCATGCGTTACAGAATGAGTAAAGAGACTTGCCGATAACGAGATTGAACGAGGTATGGGGATACCGACGATCGAATCTCGGGCAAGTAACATACCAATGGACAAAGGGAATTGTATACGGGATTAATTGAATCCCCGACATCGTGGTTCATATGATGAGATCATCGTGGAACATGTGGGAGCCAATATGGGTATCTAGATCCTGCTATTGGTTATTGGCCGGAGAGGTGTCTTAGTCATGTTTGCATGGTTCCCGAACCCGTAGGGTCTACACACTTAAGGTTCGGTGACGCTAGAGTTGTAATGAGAATATTATGTGGTTAACGAAAGTTGTTCAGAGTCCTGGATGAGATCCCGAACATCAATAGGAGTTCCGGAATGGTCCGGAGGTGAAGATTTATATATGGGAAGTCTAGTTTCAATCGCTGGAATAGTTTCGGGGGTTATCGGTATTGTATCGGGACCACCGAAAGGTGTCCGGGGGTCCACCGGGTAGGGCCACCTACCCCGGAGGACTTAGTGGGCTGAATATTGGTTGGGACCAGCCCCTTAGTGGGCTGGTGCTATCGGATTTCGGGTTCCGGCAGACCCTTGAGGTCCGAACTCTGGGGTGCGCGCGCAGATCTCTCCTCTACCAACCTACGTCCCAACGCGTCGCTATGGATCTAGACTAGCAAGATGAACAACACAAGGGACACAGAGTTTATACTAGTTCATGCCACCATTGTGGTGTAATACCCTACTCCAGTGTGTGGTGTGTGGATTGCCTCAAGGGCTGATGATGAACAATACAAAGGAAGAACAGCCTCGCGAGGGGTGTTCTTCTGCTTGGAGAGGAGTTGCTCCGTCTCTGTTGGCTTTGGGTAAGATCCAGACCAGATGCCCCCTACTGTGGTGGCTAGTCCTGTATATAGAGGCCCCGGTCCTCTTCCCAAATATTGAGCGGGAAGGGCGCCAACAACGGCCATTTTGAAAGGGAACATCTAGTACAACTTATCCTGACTAAAGTCGGTCTTCGACTGCCAAAGACTCTGACGATGACGCCATCTTGGGCTCCATGATGACCTCCGTCCTGCCACCCTGCTGGTCTTGGTATCGTTGCACCGAATCGGTAGCCTTTGCCTGATGCCTTGCTCTGTGCTTGCTCCCTTTGCACCAAAGATGAAACAAGGACACTGCGCAAGGCGGCGCCCACCTGGCGCCTGCCTGGTCTCGATCGTCATGGCATGCGTCATGAGCACCTCGCGAGGTACCCTCACCGTGATCTCTCCGCCTCCTCGCGAGCCTGCCTGGCAAGGCCGTTCCTGAGGAAGCTTCCTGTCGTCCGCCCCGTGAGGGTTGGCCCCTCGCGAGGGTCTTGAGCTTGAGTCGACGAAGATGGGCCGCACTGGGCCACCACTTGAGCCACGCCGTAGAATGCAGGCAGGCAAGTCTGGGGACTCCCGTTCCCAGAACACCGACAGTAGCCCCCGAGCCCAAGGCGCGCTTGGAGTTGGCTAAGCAGAGAAGCGAAGGGGCAAGTGTGAAGCACCGCAGGCCCCAATAGCCTGCAGCCTTGGGCGCCGCGTGGCGGTTGATTTGACATGGGCGTCTCCGTTTCCCCACGCCCCTCATTACGCGCCCGGCTAGGCGGACCCGTGGTTGCACACAGTTATTCCTCTTTCGCCATTCGCGCGCTCCCTGTCCTTCCTTCTTCCTTGAGCTCTAGCCTCCGCCTCCAATCCGACTCGAGCTCTCCCCCTCTTCCCATCACCATGGTGCCAATGAAGAAGGGAAAGGGGAAGAAGCCCACGCCTTCGCCTCGCTCGCCTCCGGCAGCTGCTCCCTCCATCGATCAGTCGATCATACGCAACATCGAAGTCGTGGACAAGGTCCACTCTGCCCTTGCTTCCATCTTCAACGAGTGCGGGAGGATGATGGTTTGGCCCGCGTCCCATGCCTCCTTCGATAGGGTTGTCACGCAGGTCCGATTTTTTGCCGACGCCTTGTGGGCGGGTCTAGTTCCCCCCTTTTCTGCTTTCTTCAATGCGGTGCTCTCCCATTACCAGATCCACAAGATGCCCCTTGGTCCCGAGTCCATTACTCTCCTTGTTGTCTTCGCCTTTGTTTGCGAGGCCATGGTGGGCATTCCTCCCTCTGTTGCCCTCCTGCACCACTTCTTGTCCTTGCGTCTCAGTGACCCAACTCAATACTCAGGGTGCGTGAGCTTCCTCGCCGTGCCAGAGATGGCTGCCTCAGGGATCGACTTCGGCCTTCCTCCTCCCGCGACCGGGTTCCGAGAGCGGTGGCTGTATGTGGATGTTGGGGTGCCTAGCCTCCTGCTTTCGTACCCAACATTGCCTGCTATTCCCGACTCAGGCTGGGATCATGAGAAGCTCGCGAGCCCCCAACTTGCTTTCATCTGGCACCGCTTCGAGAGTTTGAGGGCGCTCGGCCTGACGGCGCCCAAGGTGGTGAAGGAGTTCCTTCAATGTCGCATTGCTCCTCTCCAGCACCACTCCCGTCGGATGTGGGGATTTTCAGGGCGCGGAGACTGCATGAGGCTCCAGGAGGAGGATCAGGCGCCCGAAGCGCTGAGGACAGTGCTGAGGGTTCTGACTGGCGACTCTTTCCCAGGCAGCATCCGGCACGGGGCCGCCCTCTTGTACCTTTGCTCGGGTAGGGACGATTTTGTGAGGCAGATGCCCAGCTTCGATGAATGGGGGCTGCGGCCGGTCGGCCTCATGGGGCCCCGCGAGAACCCAGTTGTTGTGGTCGCTCTTCTGGTTGCCCACAATGGTCTTGCCTCAGGTGATGGAGCAGGGAGGCAAGAATCGCCAGGAGCTGAGGGGTATGATGTTGAGATTCTGACGCCGCACGGGGCTCCTGAGGCGTCATCTTCCGGAGTGCATCCTGGAGGGATGGCAGATGAGGAGTCGCGACCTGAGACTCCCGAGGCCAGGACCGATCTTTAAGAGGCGGCGCCCTATGTCGCCTCCCAGTCTGGCGCCCTTGGCGCAAGTCATCCTGATGTTTCTTCTATGCCGCGTGCTGGCCCTCGGGTCGGGGGCTTTGGCCGGTTCTGCATAGACTTCGAGGCCCTCCGCAAGAGGAAGGAGGCCTCGGGTGGCTATGACCGCCCATGTCGCCCGTTGAAGTGCACGAAGTATTTTGCCATCGACGAGTAAGTCCTTTTTTCTCTCAGTTCCTTATTTTACCGTTCCTTCAGCTAATTGTGGCCTTTCAGGGCCCTTCCTGCCGAGTTTGCGGAGACGGCCCCGCGCCCCTAGCTTGAGCACTATCCTCGCCGCGAGGCCGACTAGAGAGGCGGGCCGTCCTGCTGGGTACCTTGACCCTGCGCGCCTGCTGCCCCTACTTCGCAAGCTCTCCTGGGGCACAGCCAGCTGGCTCCGTGCTCCTCCCCTGATTGTGGATGGCGACTGGCTGAGGTTGATCTTGGGATCCACTTCAGGAGATGGACCGGCACCGGGCTGGGTCCTTGGCAGGGCCCGTCTGGTGATCGCTGGGGCGCCAGCCCCCAGCCCCCTGCCGAGAGGGGGCGTGCCGCCTCGGGGCCCTCCCCCTGCGCCGGTGGCGGAGGAGGACGCGGAGGACATGCTCAGGCTTGCTCGAGAGCGCAGCGCCCTCCGTCGAGAGTTTCTTTAGAAGGCGGCAGATGCAGTGAGTCAGCTTGGCGTGGATCTCGCGGGCGAGGATGCGCGCCTTGAAGCCAAAGGTCTGCGCCTCGCCGAGGAGAGGCGCAAGCTGATGGTGGTTGTCAGTCTTGCACATCACCAGCGTGACCTCGACAACGCGAAGGCTGAAGCGTCGCTGGCGGCTTCGCGGAAGGCCTGCTCCCAAGCCATTGCAGAGGCCCAGGAGGCAGACCGACGACGCGATGCCGCAGAGGAGCGCGTGTGGGAGCTCCAAGCCTGGAGCAACTCTCTGGAGCAGCAAGTGGAGCTGCATAAGGATGCCCTCGTGTCGCTGAAGGGGGCACCCGTCAAAGAGGCGTAGCTCCTGAGGTGCGAGGAGGTGCTGATGCAGGAGGCTGTCGAGCGCAACATTGACCTTGAGCGGTTGGAGACGAGGGAGCGCCTGGTGACCCAAGCGGAAGATAATGTTGGCGCGCGGGAGGACCGAGTCCAAGGAGAGATCGACCGCCGCGTGGCGGAAGCTCGTTTGGGTTTTGAGCGCGAGTGCGAAGGGAGGTTGGAGTTGGTCAAGGCCGAAGCTGAGGACAGGACCGCCGCCCTCAGGGCCAAGCTGTTTGAAGTGACGCGGCGTGCAGATTCTCTGCAGCCGCCCTTAGCGCAGCGAAGGCTGAGCTGGCCTCCTCCTCTGCCGAGCTGCTTCTTCTCTGATAGAGGGTAGATGACGCCGAGGCCGTCGCACGGCGGAACGAGGATGAGATCCGTCAGCGGCAGACTCTGGAGCAAGTGCATGGCCCCATGCTCCGAACGCTCAGGGAAAGGACCAACGCGGCCCTGGTGTGCTAGGCCGCGGCTGCGGAGCCTCGTGTAATCAACTACGCTGGCAATCTCTGGTTCTTCACAGATGTGGTGACGCAGCTGCAGAATCGCTCTAACAGGGCCCACTGGCTTATTTAGGAGAGGAGTCGGGTCCTGCTTGGGCGTGCCTTCTCTCGTGTCTTCAGCCATCTTAAGGACAGAGATCCCCACTTTGAATTCGACGCCGCCATCGCACCGGTGCCCATAGACATCCGGGGCGATCTGGCGCAGTGGGTGGAGGACAAAGTGGATGCCCTCGTTAGGGCCTTCGCTTCTGATAATGACGGCGTGGTGGTGGCTGCTGATGAAGGCGGTGTTGTGAATGAGCATAGTGCCAATGACGGCGATGGTGATGATGGCGATGATGCCAGTGACGCCAGCGATGCCTCCGGAGGCATCCCAGAGGACACGGTGAGCGATATGTCCGACTGATTGTACGCCGCCTCTGCTGCTTACCCTGTGCGGAAAAGTTCGGGTGCGGCCCTGAAGATTGTGAGAGCATTTTGGGAGGGGAAGCCCCTCGTGTAAAGGATTCCAACTGGTACACTTGTAGACATAACGCCAAATGCGTGCTTATGCGGGGCCGCTGGCCCCGTGGCGGGTTAGCTGACTCATTTTACCTTTGACCTTGATTGGCCTCGAGCGAGCCTGCGGAGGCCCCAGCGTCTTGAATGCCTTCTGGGTGAACCCATCGATCTCGCGATGAGAGCCTCCGAAGAGGGTGTGGTGACAAAGGTCCGGAGTGTTTGCGCGCTTGGCCCGGCCCGGCTCGTGAGGGGCCGCGAGGGGGGGCAGCTAGTGCTAACTTTGGACGCAAAGCTGAAATCAGAACGCGAGAAATTGCTCGAACGAGACTAAACGCCCCTCCCACAAACGCACGCAAGTCTCAAGCTCAAATCCAACTTAAATTCAAATCAAAGATGCTCGACAATAGAGAAAGAGGCAAAAGGCAAAGGCCGCGTCCGACACCTAGTCTAGTATTCGACGTCTTCTCACCAGCGCGGATCTAAGTGCTGCCACTAGGCGTGGGCGGGAGCCCCCGAGGCCCGAGGGCGGCTCTCCGGAGACTCCGGGGCGTGTATAACCCCAACTCATTATTACGTGAGAGTGTCATGGGCGGCGACCTTCACAGGCACTGGGCCTTCTTCACAGGTACCGACCTTGCTTCATATCGCCAGACGAGGGGCCCGCCTTGCGCCACACTCTACCGCCATTGACGGCGACCGGAAACCAAGGACGACGCCAATGGGGTAGAGCGGTCGCCAGCGGTTCCCCCGACGACCACGGGTCCTCTGCCGGGGGCAGGCCCTGAGGCACCTCCCCGGCATAGGGCCTACCTCCTAGGAACACCTTTCTCCGAGCGCCGCGTGGGTGAGCCTGGATCCCGACCCCTCTCCTGCAGCCCCCGGTGCCCTCCTCCTGAGGGGTAGGAGGCTGCAGCATTGGGGCAGCCATCTGCTGCGGTGACCTGTACTTCCTATGACACATGGTTAACATAAGCTTCCTCTTGAGGAATTAGTGGTACCCGATAGCTGCCGCCATCGGCGCGGTCCTCATGGTTTCCTTGGGGTTCCTAAAAGAGCTCGGCTTCTGGCGTCTCTTCCCCCAGCCTGGCCCGAGGAACGAGCCCTGGTCTTCCTCCAGTGCGCACTCTTGATCCACCATGTAGGGCACATAAGCCTCTGGGGGCGCCGCCCCGAGGGCCTCACCGTAGTGCTCTACGCACCATGCGGTCCGGCTCGAAGCGTCGTCTTGGGGATGATAGCGTGACGGCTCGCTTAGGCTGTAGGCAGTGATGTGTGCTTCCTGTCCTGTTGGAGGCGGAGCCAGCATGGCCTATCGCCCGGCACTGATGGCCAAGCTGGTGTTGATGAGGCCTTGAGATCTGCCCAGAGCTGCGCAGGCGCGTATGGGGCCACCATGTGACCTGCCGAGGGCACAGGACGGCAGCTGGATGCAGAACGGAGGTGCTCCTGAGGCGGCGGCGTCCAGGAGCTCAACAACGCGCTCCAACAGCACGTCGTGGCCGCTTTCCTGCAACCTGCATCGTAGCAACTCCCTGGCCATCGTGAGTGCGGCTCTCGTGTTAGCCTGCTCCCGTCGGGTGTGCGGTGCTGTTGCCGCGGCGTGGTTTGAGGCCCTCGCTGCTGACCGTACCTGCCGCGGTGTGAGGGCAGGCGGTGCTTGGCCGCGTCGCCCGCGCCCTGCAGCGCCCTCCGGAGCGCGAGCTACCCGAGGCATGAGGTTGAGGTCGCCTTGAACAGGCGGCACGGCATGGGCGGGCCACGCCACCCAGCGGTTGACGTTGGTCGTCGGGTCGCTGGACATGGAGACAACAGAGTGATGGAGCACGAGGCGGCGGAAGAAGGATTCCGGCACACCCCTACCTGGCGCGCCAAATGTCGGATTTTGGGTTCCGGCAGACCCTAGATGTTCGCACTCTGGGGTGCGCATGAAGATCTCTCCTCTACCAACCTACGTCCCAACGCGTCACTATGGATCTAGACTAGCAAGATGAACAACACAAGGGACACGAAGTTTATACTGGTTCAGGCCACCATTGTGGTGTAATACCCTGCTCCAGTGTGTGGTGTGTGGATTGCCTCAGGGGCTGATGATGAACAATACAAAGGAAGAAAAGCCTTGTGAGGGGTGTTCTTGTGCTTGGAGAGGAGTTGCTCCGTCTCTGTTGGCTCTGGGTGAGATCCAGACCAGATGCCCCCTACTGTGGTGGCTAGTCCTATATATAGAGGCCCCGGTCCTCTTTCGAAATATTAAGCGGGAAGGGCGCCAACAACGACCATTTGGAAGGGGAACATGTAGTACAACTTATCCTGACTAAAGTCAATCTTCGACTGCTAAAGACTCTGACGAGTACGCCGTCTTGGGCTCCACAATGGCCTCCATCCTGCCGCCCTGCTGATCTTGGTCTCGTTGCACCGAAATGGTAGCCTTTGCCTGATGCCTTTTTCTGTGCTTGCTCCCTTTGCACCAAAGAGGAAACAAGGACACTGCGCAGGCCGGCACCCGCCTGGCGCCCGCCTGATCTCGATCGTCATGGCTTGCGTCATGAGCACCTCGCGAGGTACCCTCGCCTTGATCTCTCCGCCTCCTCACAAGCCTGCCTGGCGAGGCTGTTCCTGAGGAAGCTTCCCGTCGTCCGCCCCGCGTGGCTTGGCCCCTCGCGAGGGTCTTGAGCTTGAGTCGATGAAGATGGGCCGCACTGGGCCACCACTTGAGCCACGTCGCAGGCAGGCAAGTCTGGGGACCCCCGTTCCCAGAACAACGACAAGTGCACCTCCCCCCCAAGGTCCCAAGGCGCGTAGGGTTGGAAACCTTAGGGGTGGGGGCTCCTCCCACCTGCTTGGGGGGCAAGTCTCCCCCCTTAGCCACCTCCACCCCCCCCCTCTAGATGCATCTAGGGGGGCCGACCCCCTCTCCTCTTCACCCTATAAATAGAGGGGGATGGGAGGGCAGTCGCGCCCTTCCCCTGGCGCATCTCTTCCCCCCTCCAACACCTCCTCCTCCTCCGTAGTGCTTGGAGAAGCCCTCAGAGAACCGCAAGCTTCACCACCATGCCGTCATGCTGCCGGAGCTCTCCCTCAAATTCTCCTCTTCCCTTGCTGTATCAAGAAGGAGGAGACGTCCCCAGGTGATACGTGTGTTGAACGCAGAGGCACCGTCCGTTCGGTGCTTGGATCGGATCTTCCGCGATTTGAATCACCACGAGTACGACTCCATCAACCACGTTCTTGTAACGCTTCCATTTAGCGATCTTCAAGGGTATGAAGATGCACTCCCTCTCTCTCATTGCTAGCATCTCCTTGATTGATCTTGGTGACACGTAGGAAAATTCTTGAATTATTACTACATTCCCCAAGAATATCATCATCATCGGCATCATAAATCACTAGAAGTTCCATCATTCCATGTCATCAAGGATGGACCCTAGCTTCTTGAACAGCGTGAGGTCCTGACGTTGCATGCCTATGTGAGTTCGGACGTTAGCTCACGATATTGGGCCGTGGTGGAACATCCCCTTCTCATCAGTGAATTTTTTCATGATGATCACCGCAATGTCCCTCCGGATGCGAAAGAAGTCATTTCTAAGTTTATAATCCGCTTCTCCATGAGATTCTACCCACTTGCGAATATGATCATCGTTTCTGCTTGTCATGCGAAGCTTTTGATGATCCGGTATCAACTCCATCATGAGATGGAGGAGGTCGAATCCATCGTTCTTGCTTGGTTTTGGGACCTGGATACAGCAGAAGTTAGTTTTATGTGAGAAACCTGTCTTCTTGTTCCTTTGTTTCCTGATCTGCGGGTGGCCACTGTCAGTGTCAAAACTGGCGGATCTCGGGTAGGGGGTCCCGAACTATGTGTCTAAGGCTAATGGTAACAGGAGGCGGGGGACACAATTTTTACCCAGGTTCAGGCCCTCTCTATGGAGGTAATACCCTATTTCCTGCTTGATTGATCTTGATGAATATGAGTATTACAAGAGTTGATCTACCATGAGATCATAATGGCTAAACCCTAGAAGTCTAGCCTATGAGGATATGATTGTTGTGACCGAACCCTAGAAGTCTAAACCCTCTGGTTTATATAGACACCGGGGGAGCTAAGGTTATACCAAGTCGATTACAGAGAAAGGAAACTATATATCCGAATTGCCAAGCTTGCCTTCCATGCCAAGGAGAGTCCCATCCGGACACGGGAGAAGTCTTCTATCTTGTTTCTTCATAGTCCAACAGTCCGGCCAAAGTATATAGTCCAACTGTCCGAGGACCCCTTAGTCCAGGACTCCCTCAGTAGCCCCTGAACCAGGCTTGAATGACGATTAGTCCGGCTCGAAGATTGTCTTCGGCGTTGCAAGGCGGGTTCCTTCTCGGAATACTCCAACATAGTCTTCCGGACATAGAAAACGTGTCCGGCTCTGCAAAACAAATACCACACACAACCATAGAGAGTATAATATCCCACAAGTCCAATCCGCTGACTACTTTTTGTAGTGTGACATCAGGCCACTGCCCAGCCATTATTCGAACTGTTTTAGCCTGCCGCTCCGTATTTCAAGGTGCGGTTTCTGGCTCGTCTTGTCGAAGCAGAGATCGCGTCCCCTTATCATGGGATTCTCATCAATACGGGCATGGGTAACCCAACCGTGCCATCTGCATGGTGCTTGGGGAATAGGCAGATTTTAAGGCGAGCAGGGAGGCACATAACTTCCGCTGCCTTTATAAGGGGATAAGGATTCATCCTTGTTCACCCACTCCTTCTCCTTCCTCTGCCCATCCATTCTCAAGCTCCAGTGCCTAAGTTCTTGCCTTATCCTCCCAAAAAGCACACCAATCATGTCCGGATCCGGAGCTGGAGGCAATTAGATGGCCTCCTCTGTCAAGAAGGAGGACATCAAGAAGCTCTAGGAGGCCGGGTACCTGGCCAATGACATCACTCACCGACTTCTAGCCAATGGACAGATCATCCCCACCACGGAACCCCAGGAGAGGGTGGTGTTTCTCACCCATTTCGTCCGCGGGCTGGGATTCCCCCTCCACCCGTTCGTCCGCGGACTGATGTTTTACTATGGGTTAGACTTCCATGACTTGGCTCCCAACTCCATCCTCAACATATCGGCATTTATTTTCATGTGCGAGGCCTTCCTTCGCATCCCACCTCACTTCGGCCTATGGCTAAAGACTTTCAACGTGAAGCCAAAGGTGGTGAGCACCAACAAGCAGAGTGCGGAGGCACAATGGTGGGCAAAATGCCCAACGTCGTATGGCCCAAAGGATCCTTTGTGGAGACTGCGAAGGGGTGGCAGTCAGGATGGTTCTACATTACAAGCCACGCGGCACCAACTGCGTGGCGACCCCCGAATTCCGATTCGGAGTCCCAATGCGGCTCACCTCCTGGCAAGAGAAGGGCATGGCATGGGGCTCTTCGGATGAGCTGACGGGGCTCCATACGTGTGTCAAGAGCATGATAAGCAAGAAAATCAAGCTTGTCAATGTGATCCAGGTTATGCTCTTCCGCCGGATCCTTCCATGCCAGCGCCAGACTTGCAATTTGTGGGAGTTCGACCCGACCAAGCACCAGACGCTGCTGGAGCTCTTCAGCATGATGCACGAAGACATCTGGAAGATTCTCTTCAAGGCCGGCAAGGTACCACCGCACACGACCGAGGATCGTGGGCTTAGCTCAAAATGCCAGGCTAATCAGGTAAGTTTTTTTGTGTTTACAAGATATATCTGAGGGAGGAATCTAAGCCTCCCTGCCAATTTTTCAAGCCTGGGTAGAGTTGGTGGAGCAGGTTAACTGTCTGGCTCCGCTGCTCGAAGATCTAGAAATGCCTCTTCTGACGAAGATGCTAATTCCGGAGCCTTATGAGGTGCCGGAGAAGAAGGCCAAGAAAAAGGCCCCAGGGACCAGAAGTGGTCTCCGTCGCAAGGGCACTTCAGACATGACGTCCGAAGACACCAAGACACACTCCTCCACCGAAGACGACGAGGAAGAGGAGGAGGAAGAAGAGATCCATCCCCCCCAGCTGGGGGGAGAAAGAAGAGGAAGGGATCCACACACGGGGAGGCCGAGGCGTCCAAGAAGGGGAAACTTCCCTTCCGGACAACTCCGCAGTGGCGACCAACAGCGGCAGGGAGTGGGAGCCCAGGGTCAAGACCCTAGCTAACTCGTAAGTGTCCACATAGGGTAATATATCTGACATTTTTACTTTATTGTCTTTAATGTGCTGGATCATGCACTTGCAGCCCGGCCCAGTCCAACATCGCCCTGTCCTCGTCTTCGGAGGGATCGCTGGACCCGTAGGCGATGAACAGCGAGTCCCTTCCGATGGCCTCCTCCCCCAAGGGCGCGGACAACACCGAGGTGTTGTCTCGAAGGATCTGAAGCAGGGGGGAGGATCAGGAGGCTGTCTTGGTGGTGCCGGAGGGTAAAACCCCGGTTGCCGAACACATGGGGGGACAGACACTACAAAAAAAGACACATCCATGACATTTTGGGCCGAACAAATTTTTTTCTGTCATACTTATGACACTTCTATGACAATAATTGTGACAAAACCCGGTATCATCATAGATGTGGCGGGCTCCTACTTCTATGACAAAAAATCATGACAAAAAATGGGCTTTTCATCCTGGGCGGGCCGGAGACGCAGCTGTGTGACATTCTTTGGACCGTCCATGACGAAAAAAACCGTGGTAGAAGCAAGGGCGAGGAAAATTTTGGGAGTTCCCGGTTACGGTGGGTGGTCGGGGGCCGAGCGATGCGCGTTTCTCTCGTACACATACGCGCGTGTGTGCGAGGCGTTGGCTCTAACTGATCCCGAGCGAGGCGTTGAGCTCTAACTGAACCCGAGCGATTGCACTGTAGGCTAGCGTTACTGAACCCGAGCGATCGATTGATGGTTGTTAACTGAACCAGATCGAGCGATTCCTTCGCTACTACTGCTAACTGAAGCCGATCGATGCTGCCTCTGGATGAACAGTGAGCGTTGCGGGGGGGGTGGATGAACTGTGAGTAGTGGGGGTGGATGAACAGGACCCCGTGGCCTTGCCTCTGGATGAACAGGATCCTGATTAATCAAGCCGGTTGGGGCTCGATGAACAGGACCCCGTGGAGGGCTGGATGAACAGGACGACACCGTAGAGGATTGGATGAACAGTTGATGGTGGAGGGGTGGATGAACAATATCCCGTGGAGGGGTGGTTGAATAGGAGCACATAGAGGGGTGGTTGAACAGTAGTTGGTGGAGTAGCGCGCGGTGGAGGCTGGATGAACAGGAGCCCGTGGAGGCAGGGGGAGGTCGACGGTGGATGAACAGTAGCCCATGGAGCTAGAGGAGGTCAACGGTGGAGATGAACAGTATCCTGTGGAGTCCCGTTTTGCGGTATGCCACACCCCTCCCAATGAACAAGACCCCCGTTTCGACCATAGCGCTCCAACACAAGTCCATTTCGTCCGTTTTGCGGTACGCCACACCCCTCCCGATCAACAGGACCCCCGTTTCGACCGTAGGAGGTCTGTTTCCTCCGTTTTGCGATACGCCAGACCCCTCCTGATTAACAATATCCCGTTTTGAACATGGCTGGTCGAACACTAGGCCGCTTCCTCCATTCTGCGGTACACCAGGCCTTGTTTCCATCGCCTATTTCCGTCGCCTGAACATGGCCGTATTTTCTTGCTTGCACACTGGCCGTTGTACGTACGTGTACATGCTACGTGTGCGCCTCTACTATGACACGTGCGCGCCTCTACATCCACCAGTATGTACGTACACGTTCGCGACCAGAATGACAATGCTACATACGCTTCGACCAGGTGGGTCCTGACTGTCAGGCACTTCCTTGTGTGCGAAGATGTAGCTGGTGGGTCCCAGCAGTCAGGGGCCGAATCATTTTTTTTTTGCTCGGACGCACTTCCTTGCGTGCGAAGATATAGCTGGTGGGTCCCAGCAGTCAGGGGGAAATGTTTTTTTCACAAAATACAGTGGCCCGTCCGGTGGGTCCCCGTTGTCAGGTGGAGGAATAATTATTTTGCGTGTAATAAGGAGGCACTTCCTTGCTGCGGCCGTGGACCCAGCTGTCAGCCTCTCCACGTACAGTCCACGTCCGATGGAAGCCGTTCCTTGACCACATTGACCACACCACGCCGAGAGCACCAGGGCAGTGGACGACGTCGAGACCTAGGAAGGGGACGACGGGAAGCTGGGGAAGACGCGGCAGTGGATGCCCACGCGTAGAGGAGTATGAGGGTTCACTCGTTCGGTTGTGGTGTGAGGCTGCCGTTGTTGCAGAATAACAGTGGGTGTTGGTGAGTAGAGGGATAGCCTGGCCAGCGGTGGGAGTAGTAGGGGGCGGTGAGGCCTCCGCGGCATCACAGCCGGCCACGGGATGCAGGAGCATGCGGCACGACCGGCGCTACTTTGGGTGGTTGGAGCAAGAAGGCCAGAGGTTGAAGAAGCACTACGGCCATTGGATGGACATCGTATGGTCACTGGAGCTAGAATCATTCATATTGACTAAGTTGCAAAGCCCTCCATCCCCGTCAACTTAGTAGGCCCACAAGTCAGGCTCCCACCAAGGTGGGTCCCAGCTAGCAGGGGGAGTATTCATATTTTTGTGCGTAATAAGGAGACACTTCCGGTGGGTCTGAGCTGACAGCGGGTGGAACATTTTTTTCACGAAATACGGTGGCCCATTCGGTGGGTCCCAGCAGTCAGGGGGAAACAAATTTTTCACAAAATACGGTGGCCCGTACGGTGGGTCCCTGCTGTCAGGTGGATGAATCATTATTTTGCACGTAATAAGGAGGCACTTCCTTGCGACTGACATGGACCCAGCTGTCGACCTCACCACGTACATTACTCTTCCGATGGAAGTCAGTCGTTGACCACATTGACCATGCCGCGCCGCGAGCACCACAGCGGTGGACGACGGTGAGGCCTAGGAAGGGGACCACCCGGAGCCGGGAAGACGCGGCAATGGATGCCCACGCGGAGAGGAGTACGAGGGTTCACTGGTTCAGCTGCGGTGTGAGACTATCGTCACCGCAGAATAACAGGGGGAGTGGGTGAGTGGAGGGATGGCTTGGCCAGCGGTGGGAGTAGTATGGGGGCGGTGAGGCAGGAGCATGCAGCACGACCGGCGCTGCTTTGGGAAGCTGGAGCAAGAAGACTAGAGGTTGAAGAAGCACTACGGCCGTTGGATGGACATCGTACAGTCACTGGAGATAGAATCATTCATATATTGACTAAGTTGACAAAGCCCTCCGTCCCCGTCAACTTAGTTGGCCCACAAGTCAGCCTCCCACTATGGTGGGTGCCAACTGGCAGGGGGTATTCATTTTTTTGTGCGCAATAAGAAGGCACTTCCTTGCGTGCGAAGACATAGTTGGTGGGTCCGACCTGTCAGCAAAGGGAACTTTTTTTCGTGAAATACAGAGGCCCTTCAGGCGAGTCAAAGATGTTAGGTGGAAGAATCATTATTTTGCATGTAATAAGGAGGCATTTCCTTGTGTGCGGCCGTGGACCCATCTGTCAGCCTGTCCACATACAGTCCACTTCCGATGGATGTCGTTCGTTGACCAAGTTGACCACGCCGCACGGAGAGCACCAGGGCGGTGGACGATGGCGAGGCCTTTGAAGGGAACGACACGGAGCTGGGGAAGAAACAGCAGTGGCTGCCCACGCGGTGGAGAGTACGAGGGTTGACTGGTTCGGCTGCCGTCGCCTGAAAAAACCCGGAGGTGTGAGTGAGTGGAGGGATAGAAAGGCCAGGGATGTCAGAATGATGGGGCTGTGAGGCCTGCCCGGCAGCACAGTCAGCCACGGGAGGTGGGAGCAGGCTGTTCCGACGGCGCTGGTTTGGGCGGCTGGGGCAGGAAGATCAGAGACTGAAGAAGCACGATTGCCGTTAGATTGACATCTAAAGGTCTGACGCTGGTAGAGTCGATTGTTGACTAAGTTTCTTTTTTGAGAAACCTCGTGTACGCATGAACTTAGTAGGCCCACAAGTCAGCCTCCAAATCTATGGCAGACAACATAAATCCCATTTGCTATTTTTTTAATTCGCAACCCATTTGCTAATTCTTAAGTAATTTATTACAGCCCATTTTCTGCCCAGGACCACGGTCAAAAAGTTCAACCTTATTTTGCATATTTCGTTGGAGTCTGAACTGTTGTAATCCCAAAATGATAAACATTTTTTAAGAACTTATTGATTTGCCCAAAAAATCATTTTGTTTTTGTAAGCAAATAAGACGTGGGACAATTGAGTTGGTTTAAGGGAAAACCACTGGTAAAAAATCAGCCTTGGGTGGGAAAAAACAACAAAAATAAGGATGTAAATATGAAAAGGGAATTTTATGTGTTTTCAATATAATGATACGTGTATATGAACTAGTAAAACTATAGGTAGAGATTACAAAACGGATGTAGGACATGCGTTTCAAGAGGAAAATAGAACTGGGCTGTGTGTTTGATTCAGTAAAAAAACTGCCTGCGGATGTTGTAAGACAAAATATAACTAACGCTGGCGGGCCAGAGGCCAGTAGATACCTGTTGGATCTTTGTACCCCGTTGTCACCATGGGTTGGGCCTGTTAAAGACAAAACCAAGCCTAGGTAGTCTACAGCCCAGTTGAAACTTGCTCGACCTGAAAAACAAGATACGTGCTCAATAAACGAGAGAATTCTGGAAGTACAGACTGATAATTGGTATGCAGCAGGGATATTGTTTTTTCATCGTGATAATAAGTGCATGCACTCGTTACGAAAAAATGGAGAATTGGGAATTCGAACGGCAGGTGCTTATGCTACCCATCAAATAAAAATCAGGTGCCTGAAAATTCATTTCAAAACAAATGATTCATATTTATATCCACGTTGACCATCGGCATGATTGTTGGAAGCAAATGCAAGTTCATACCAAAAGATCATTAACAACAATACCAACTTGCGGACGACAAGGTAGTACAACTACCAATACCAAACTAACTTATAATCTTTTTACTCCTGGCCCTAGTGTTCGTCTGGTACAAAATCTTGCAGAGGACCAGCTCCCGCTCCTTCTCTTGCTTCAGGTCCCCGAGGTGGTACGGGTGCATCACCCAGTTGGTCCTCTGTTGGTCGAAGTTCTTGTTGGTGCAGCACCAGAACCTTTTTGCTGCCCGTCTGCCGGCCGTTGACCATCACCGGCAAGGTATTGCCGGTCTTGTGCCACATTGTGTACATGCTGCACTCCGACTGTATCTTGCAACGCGTCCACATGCCCCTTTTGAATGCGCTGGAATTGCGCTGGAAGAAATGCTTCCTTAGGCCACTCAGTGTGATACCTGCAATATTGTCGAATACAGGTTTTAGTGTACGTAGTTGACATTTTCATACATCTTTGGCATGTTGCAGTCACTTGTTTCACTTTTTATTAACTGTCAAATTGTAATTGCTTCACCAGGTCTGCGTCTAAAAAGAAAAATAGAGATATAAACAAAGGAATATGTTTGTGCAAGTAGATTGTCGATCGGTGTCTTACCTGGAAGTTTCTCAGGTTGGGTGTCGCATATACCGTCCTCACTGTCGATGGTTGGTATGAACAAATTGATGACAGGGTGAGATCTCGCACTGTCAGCACTCACTTTGGCCTCAAGGTGCTCGATCAGCTCCTGATCCATGGGATCGAACTTGACGCCAGCCGGCAGCACTGGCCAATCCTTCTTTGACTTGCATCGGTAATTCCAGTTATATGGTACTCATTGTATGATCAATCGATTGTTTTAAGTGAATGATGAAAGATTTCAACAGATAAGTGGTACTCCAAATCTGAAGTCCATAATACCCGAACACGCCTCCGGGATTCTTGTGTCACCTCACGCGTAGCGTGTTGTCACATCAATTCAATGTGTGGACATGATGAATATTTTTTTTAAACTGACATGATGAATAATTGGACCGATGTATACTGGTACTGCTACTGTAATACTCACTAGTCGTATTTAGTGTCACAATTTATAAATAGGTTTAACTAACAAGTACGCACTTGAAGCCTAATTGATATATATATATATATATATATATATATATATGGCTTCGGCACAGCATCTCCATCATCATTATCAGTACATCCTACGCAAGTGAGTTAGCATGCACTTGATCCCAGGAAGGTATCTATCCTTCAAACCAGAGGAGTGCTTCAAACTAACAATAGTACATAATATCCACCAAAAAAGGGTCGTGCTACAGCAGCAGAATACATGGTTCAGTCTAGATATCAGCATGAATCAAGTTGTGCATATTTGCTATTGGCATGAACCACATCACCGCATGTCGGGTTTGCAAAAGCCATCCATCGCATGGAAGCTTGATTCCTTTCACACACTGAAGATTATCTGGCAACAAGCTGTGTCGATGAATCTCTGGATATGGTGATTCATGAAACCCATGGTATGATGTGTAAATACAGTCCCCCCTGGCGAATGGAAGTTGCATACCACGGTAATCATCCCCGGTGATATGATCGATGATTGGTTGGATGATTGGATAATTGAGCCTGAGGAACAAGGAGTGGTTGTCGAGTCTGTAAACCTAACTCCAGTTGAATACGCCTGGCCCAACGGAGTTGGGATCTTTCTCGAACATGAAGCAGCCATAGCCATCAATGTCACAAATGCCCCAAGCATTGTACTACATGTGGTTTGATGTAATGGTTTGGTTAATTTGGTACATGTGAATGAGCATCAAATGACCGCCGTCGGCTGAACGAGAGAACCACCCATCGGCTGCTATGATTCCAGGTCCTGGAATCATGAAGGCCAGCGCATTTGCGTCTGCTGCAACAATTCAAATTGGAGACCAAAAGGACAAAAATAAACAATCATGTTCAGAGTATGTATGGAATTAAGATTATTATAACAGTGACACATATCATAGATAGAGAATTGCAATGTCGTGGTCATACTCATACCCCAAGTTAAAAAAATTAGCCAATGGCTTTCATATTCTAGCAATATGTCATGGTTCAAACATCATGTAACAATGAGAGGAAAACAGCTATGACAGAGCCTACTCATATTCTACCATAGCACTTACTACTACTGTTCTCATATCAACTCTAAGCAATAACATGTGTAGTAGGCAAAAGCTTGACGCGTCTCATATCAACTCAAGCTTTTGGCTCAACCTATGTTCTCATATCAACTCTAAGCAAAATGTATTCTAACAATCATTAGATGCCAATTGTTCTCATATCAACTCTAACAATAACATGTGTGGTCATAAAAATCTACGAAATGAGAGGAACGTATATTCCCTCCGTCCCAAAATAAATGTCTTAAGCTTAGTACAACTTTGTACTATAGCTGGTACAAATTTGAGACACTTATTTTGGGACGGAGGGAGTAGCAATGATGTGGTTATAGACATACTATCTATTCTAAATTTGTAGCAATGAACAGGTAGTCTTATTCATAAGGTAAAGATGAGATGAGATAGAACAATTACACGACGATAGATTCCACCAGTATAGGCAGCCAATCTGTGCGTCGACCGCGTAAACAATGCCATCGTGCGCTATAGCATTAGATAGAAATGTTGCCTCAACAGGATTGATGATGAGCCATAACCATGTATAGCGACCGGATTCCACATAGACTAATCCCATGTCAAACAAGGCAATGAGCTTGTAATCCATGTAGTCTTCTGATGGTGTCGGCACTTCGCAGATTACAACTTTCAGCAAACAGAGGTCGAGCCAAAAGCTTGACGCGTCTCATGCGTAGTAGGCAGGAGTGTTTGGAGGAGGTATCAATGATGGAAGGGTGATCTCTCGCTGGGTGTAGATATCCACGAGACGCCATGGACTACCGGATTGGTGGATGAGGACGATCCAGTTGGCCTTCATGCCCGCCCAGTAGTGGTCGCGCATGAAGGATAGGTGGACGGGTAGTGGTAGCATGTCGAGGTGCACCACGACAACCTCTGTAGGATCGTCAAGTCGGTGTCTGGGCCACCTGCAATGATCGGGCATCAGCAAGCAGGGTGTCTTGAAAAGAGTCGGCCGGATGCAGACGAGTAGACGGTACAAAGACACCGAGCATGCGGCCAGACGGACGGTGCGAGTAGGTCCATACGATTTTAGATCTGCTCCAAGAGAACATCGGGGAGGGAATTCCAATCGCGGCTCTGCGTGTCAGTCGGTTCTGCCATTGGTGGTTTCGGTGCCTGCGTGCCAGCGAGGAAGTGGATTCGGGCGGGCGAGCGAAGAAGCTTCTCCTCGTGTGGCCGAGCAGTGAGCAGGGGGATATGGTATGCGCCAGCTACCAAGGAAGATGGCGTGGGCGGGCGTGCAGTGAGTGGGGGTAAATGGTGTGCGGCCCACAATGGGGAAGAGAGGAGGAAGAAGAGTGGAAGACGGGGAAGAAAGTGCATTAAATCTCAATTCTACTAGTACTACTACCAGGATATACCATCCTTCAGAGTGTAAATAGTTACACCGATGACATGTGGGTTTACCACAAGAGGGCCCATATGTCAGTTAATGGAGGACAGAGGTGCGTATGCGTATTTGCGGAAACGTGCTCTACTGGCAAACATGATGGCAGTACTGGGTAAGGCTGATTTAGTAACACCAACACGCTGGTTCAGCTTATTAATTACGTGTCCCATCTGCTACAGTGTGTATTTTCACTTCACTGTGAAGACTAGTTGAATAGTTCTCTCTGACCGAGATGGGGAATAATGGATCGCGAAGACTTCCTTTCTACAGTGACCCTATACCTCTACGCTCACTTCATTCATTTTGCTCCGTACCTGGGAACAAAGGGAGGCTTTTACTCCTTATTTGGGAACAAAGGGAGTATCACCATATGAAGGGAACATAGGAAGCTTGAAATATGAACATGTCAATGGGAGGGAGTAAGCCCCATGCATGCATGCATGCAACATGCAACACTCACACGTACACATGGACGCACGCAACACTCACACACCCATGCGGCACACAGCACACGACGCAACACACACACTCACGCTCAAGTGCTCAACCTACTCCCTACGTCCGTGAAAGACTGTACATTTAGAGATTTACACATTGACCAGGGCATAGTTAATGCCCAAAAGTAGCAGACTTATGTGTGCATGCAACCATTGAGAGAAGAAGATTAAATGAAGGTTGTTGCATGCTGTAATTAAGGATAGACATGTAGCCTATACCTACAGCACAAGTTGGTGCATTAGTCAATCAATATTGATTTAGGGGTTGTTTGGTTCTAGGCCTAGGAGTGCCACACTTTGGGGTTGTTTGGTTTTTGGCCACACTTTGCCACACCTCACCTTAGGCAAATTTGACCAAGTTAGGTGGGTGTTTGGTTCTAGCCACACCTAAGGCAAGATTTTTTTTATGAGAAGTGAACCCCACATGTCATAGACACAAAAAGTGTGGCAAGATTCCCTTAGGCAAGCCAAAGTGTGGCAAACAATTTGAGCAACTCAAGTTAGGCAAGTGTGGCAAAAATAATGTGGTAATATATGGCAAGCATAGTCACAAGCCATACAATGTTGCCAAACTTGCCTAAGGTTAGTTCTTCAAAATGAGAGCCACAAGTTGGCAAGCCTAAGGGAATCTTGCCACACTTTTTGTGTGTATGTGATGTGGGACCATAGTGTGGCTTGCCTAAGATGTGGCTTGAACCAAACACACACCTAAGTTGATCAAACTTGCCTAACCTTAGATGTGGCAAGCTTTGGCAAACTTAGTCTCAAACCAAACAACCCCTTAGATTAAAGGCTAAATGCATTGAAAGTGTAGGTGTACATCATGTACTACACTCTTTGTTTTATAGCCAATGTACACTCTTTGTTAGAAGACCGAGGAGAACACGTGCATGCACTCACATACACATCCAGGGTGTTCGCGCGCAAGGGTTGGACTCCTGTCGCACCTGCGTAATGTTTTGTTTAACTGTTTTCTTTGCTCTGCCAGCTGACAGGTGGGACCCAGAAACCAGGTGACAATTTAACCAGTCAACAAAGTGCCATGTCGACTATGTGGCCGGTCAGTAGGGTGCAATACAGTACTCTACAATGAGCTAGTGATCGTATAATCACCGCAAAACTATATATAGTGACCATAAAGATCGTATTATTACATAAGTTAACCGCCAGTGTTGTCGGATATCAGGTTCCGGCAAAACCCTTAATGTTCGAACTCTGGGGTGCACGCGAAGATCTTGCCCCTACCGATCCACGTCCCAACGCCTCGCTACAAATCTAAGGTACACGATGAACAACACAGGGGACGCAAGATTTATACTGGTTCAGGCCACAATTATGGTGTAATACCCTACTCTAGTGTGTGGTTTGTGGATTGCCTCTTGGGGTGATGAGGAACAGTACAGGGGAAGAACAACCTCGTGAGGGGAGGAGTTCTTGTGCTGGTGTGGGTGGTTCTGGCTAAGGTTCGATTGGTCGATCCCTTGCCTTGAGAGTGGCTAGCCCTATTTAGAGAGGCCTTGGTCCTCTTCCCAAATATTGAGCGGGAAGGGAGCAAACAACGGCCATTTTGAAGGGGAACATCTAGTACAACTTATCCTGACTAAAGTTGGTCTTCGGCTGCCAAAGGCCCGTGCGATGACACCGTCTTGGGATCCATGGTGACCTCCGTCCTGCCGCTCTACTGGTCTTGGTCTCGTTGCACCGAAATGGTAACCTTTGTTTGATGCCTTGGTACTCCACGCCTGCGCTTGCCCCCCCCCCTTGCACCAAAGAGGGAACAAAGACAGTAGACAGGCCGGCGCCCACATGGTCTCGATCTACATGGCTTACGTCACGTGCACGTCGAGAGGTACCCCTGCCTTGATCTCTCTGCCTCCTCGCGAGCCTATCTGGTGAGGTTGCTCCTGCAGAAGCCCTGCATCATCCGCCCCACGAGGCTTGGCCCCTCGCGAGGGTCTTGAGCGACGAAGATGGGCCATGTTGGGCCACTCCTTGAGCCACGCTGCAGGACGCAGGCAGGCAAGTCTTTGGAACCCCGTTCCTAGAACGCCAACAGTAGCCCCCGGGCCCATGGCGCGCTCGGACTTGGCTTAGCAGCGAAGCGAAAGGGCAAGTGTGGAGCACCGCGGGCCCCTACAGCCTGCAGCCTTGGGCGCCGCATGGCAGTTGATTGGACGTGGGCGTCTCCACTTCCCCATGCTGCCTTGGCAACTGCCCTATTTGACGAGTCCTTGCTGCATGCAAAAAGAGTCATGATTACCCACGGTTGTGGAGGCCAACGGTTGGCCTCTCTTGGGTTATAAATGTGGGAGGGTGCAGGCCCCCACTGCACATCTCCCTTTCCCCGCTTGCTTCTTCATCCTCCTTGTTGGAGTCGCCTGCCGTGTCACATGGCGCCAACGAAGAGGCTCTTGGCCACGGAGAAGGGGAAAACCCGCCGGGAAGAGCCTGACTCCCCTCCATGCAAGCGCGGCCGAGGTCGCCCCCGCAAGCACCCCGCGGCTCCTGCGATGGCTCTTCGTGGTCGCGGCGGTGGTCCCTCGCTCGGTGACGGCCGCCCGGTGAGTGAGGGAAGGCGCGTTGTGGCCGCGCGGCCGCCCAGACCACGCTTCGACTTTGTCAAGGTGCTGCCGGAGTTCGTCGTGTGGTCGGCGGACCCGGCTGGTAATTGGCTCCAGCTTCCCTGCTTCTTCGCCAGCGAACTCTCGGCTGGCGCTCCTGGCAGCCTCTGGCTCTAGGCGGATGGATGCAGCAGCAGGGCTTCCTGGGTCTCGGTGGAGATCTCCGTCGACGGGGACGCGGCCTTGGCTCGAGGCTGGAAGACTCTCGCCCGTGCGCGCGGCCTGGGCTGGCTGTGCACCCTGCACTTCAAGTTTGACGGTGACGCGACCCTCTACATGAGGGTGTTTGGATAAGACGGTCGTCGTGCGGGGTGCTGCCCTGAAGATGATGACGATGACCAAGAGCTGGGCCTTGGCAATGGCTGACACGAGGATGATGGCAACCCGCTGCCGGCGGCGCTCGCAGCTCGCCGAGCTTCAGCGGCTCCCCCTCTGGTGATAGCTCCTCCAGCGGTAGCCGCGATCAACCGCCGTGCCACCGCACTCGCTTCGAGGGTGGTAGCGGGTCATCCCGCCATCATGCCTAGGTGAAGCGTGAAGAGTCTGGTTGAGCTCAGGAGGGCGGTGTGAACACCCCCTCGCAAGTCGTCGCCTGGCACGCCGCGTTTATTTTGTTTACCTCCTTTTTCCTGCATAGAGAGAGAGAGAAGTATGCGGCCCTGTGGGGGCGTGCCGGACTATTGCCCTTAATTATTATGCTATTTCTGTTATTCCCATGCTGCATTGTGGTGTTGCGGCTACGTGCTTGTGCGTAGGAACAACTTACCTTGGGGGGCTTGCTGCAGTTTTCGCCCCTCGAGGTACCTGCCTGAGGCCACGCCGGGCATCTCGAGGCCTGCAAAAATTAGCCAGGAGGACAGCTTTCGAACCTTTGTCGTGAGGGTGACCGGCTCAGGCCCTGTGTTTGCATTACGATGCCCATGGGGCATGGACCGGGAGGGGTGCTCCCGCTGTGAACTTGAGTGAGGAAGCCTCATGAAATTAGGCAAGAAGGTGCCCACGAGGGCGCCCGCGCAGCCCCCTCGCAAGGCTTGTGAAAGGGAGTACAAGTCCGGGAAAAAAAGACCGGGTCAGAGAATCACGGGCAGGGGACGGCAAACAACACTAGAAGCAACTCCAATAAAGTTTCAAACAAGGATGAACAAGCCAACTGCAGAAAGCAAATGAAAAGCAGCATCCGTCACCTAATCTAGTCTTCGACATCTTTTCACCAGCGCGGAGCTAAGTGCTGCCACTAGGAGTGGGTGGGATCCACCGAGGCCCAAGGGCGGAACTCCGGAGACTTCGGGGCGTGTACAGCCGCAACTCATTATTACGTGAGAGTGTCACGGGCAGCGAGCTTCACAGGCATTGGCCTTCTTCACAGGAACCGGGCCTTTTCTTAGCGCGGCGAACTTCACAGGCACTGGGCCTTCTTTGCAGGCACCGGGCCTTTTCTTAGGGCGACGACTTCACAGGCACTGGGCCTTCTTTGCAAGCATCGTGCCTTTTCTTCATAGGCTCTGGGACGTCTTTACAGGCACTAAGCCTTACTTCAAGGGTAGAATCTCTGGAGGTGCTGAATGTTCCACGCGTTCAGAATAGGCACCCCTTCCTGGGTCTCCAACCGTGCGGTGCCAGGTCTGGAAACATGAACAACCTTGAAAGGGCCCTCCCACATGGGCGAGAGCTTGTGCAGCCCTTCCCTGGAGAGCACCCGCCTGAGCACGAGGTCACCTACCTCGAGAGTCTTGGGGTGGATGTTGCCGCAGTGGTACCGCCATAGCGCCTGCTGGTATCTTGCCGCTCGTAGCGCAGATTCCCGATGGTGTTCCTCCCCCAGCATGAGATCCATCTCCCGCATGGTGTCCTGCTGCGCTTTGTCAAACGCCAGGACCCGCGCGGAGCGGCACCTGACCTTGTGAGGGAGGAACACCTTTGCTCCATAGACAAGGAAGAATGGGGTTTCGCCGGTCGACTTGGTGGCGGTAGTGCGGATGGACCATAACACGGGCTAGAGCTCGTCATACCAACCCCTGCCGCAGGCCTCCAGCTTCTTCTTGAATGTCCTGGTATTGAGGCCTTTTAGGACTTCTGCATTGGCGCGTTCAGCCTGGCCGTTGCTCTGAGGGTGTGCCACCGAAGCGTAGCATATCTGCATTCCAAGGTTAGCACAATATGTTTTGAAGAGACTGCTGGTGAACTGTGAACCGTTGTCGGTGATGATGCGATTAGGCACCCCAAATATGCTCACGAGGCCCTTGATGAACTTGACTATGGAGCAAGCCGGGATGGTGCGGACAGCTTCCACCTCTGCCCACTTGGTGAACTTGTCAATAGCAACGTAGAGGTAGCGATAGCCCCATGGCGCCCAAGGAAACGGGCCCAAAATGTCCAGCCCCCAAACCGCGAACGGCCACGAGAGTGGGATGGTCTGCAGGCCCTGAGCTGGCTGATGAATCTGCTTGGCATGGAATTGACATGCTTCACAATCCTTTACCAGCTGGATTGCGTCATTGAGTGTTGTAGGCCAGTAAAACCCGCCGCAAAACGCCATGCTGACGAGGGTCCGTGATGACGTGTGGTGCCCACAGTCTCCATCGTGAATGTATGCCAGTAACTCCTTCCCCTGTTCCCTGGAGATGCAACTTAGGGAAACACCGTTGGGCCGCTTCCGGTAGAGCTCTCCGTCTTGGATGCAATAGGTCGTGGCCTCCCGGGCCACGTGTTCCGCGTCCTCTTTTTTCTCTGTGAGAGTCCCTTGCATTAGGTAATCCTTGAGCTCCATAGTCAAGCATCCTTCCTGAGGCTCCAGCGCCAGGAGCAAGCATGCTCCTAAGGTCGGGCCACAGGCTGGGGCTCCTGAGGCAGGCGGTCGAGGGAGCTCCTCCCGAGGTTGCGCTATGCTTGATAGTGACGGTCTTGCTAAGGGCTTGAAGAGTCGTTCCTCGAAAACGCCAGGCTCCTGAGGAAGCCGCCTCGATGCCCTCTTGGCAATGTCATCAGTCTCCTAATTGGTGCCGCGAGGCACATGCTGCAGCTCTAGCCCCAAAAATTGCTTTTCCATCTTGCGCACTTCCGCAAGATACACCTCCATGTGCTCGTCCTTGGGCTCGTATACTTTGTTGGAGAAGTTGACGAGGAGCTGTGAGTCGCCCGATGATGAGGCGCTTCACCCCCAGCGCGGCCGCGGCCTTTAAGCCTGCTATGAGTTCCTCGTATTCTGCTATGTTGTTGGAAACCTTTTCACCTTGCTGGAAACAGAGCTGCACGGTGTAATAGAGCTTGTCGTGAGTGGGGGATATAAGCACTGCGACGGCCCCTGTGCCATGTCGCGAGAATGCTCCATCGAATTGCATAACCCAGCCATCCGGTGCCTCGCTCTCCGGGGAAAGCGACTGATCTTCTCCTGCTTCAAGCCCTGGCGCCTCTGTCCATTCTGCCACAAAATCTCCAAGTGCGGCTCCTTTGACGACTCTGGTCATGCTGAATTCTAACTGAAACGCTTGCAGCTCGATGTTCCATTCATAGGCCCTTCTAGCGGAGTTGGGAGTCCTGAGCACCCTCTCCAGTGGGTAGGCTAAGACAACCTTGATGGGGTGACCTTGGAAGTAGTGTCGCAGCTTCTGAGAGGCCACCAATAGCGGGAGCAAGAGCTTTTGGGGCATGGGGTACCATGCCCTTGCATCCTGCAGCACCATGCTGACGAAATACACGGGATGCTCGACGAGGGTGGGCGCGACGATGGAGCCTGCACCCTCTGGAGAGTCGAGCGCCTCCTGAGGCGTTTGAGCCCCCGGCTCCTGACTGCTTGGTGAGGCCCCCTCAGCCCTGGTGGCGTCTTCCCGTCAAGGCTGGTCCCCATCTGCCAAGGTCGCGGGGGCCGCGAGGGCTTCCTGGTCTTGGGCTCTCACGGTCGGGGCTGGGGCTGATGTGGCCTTGACCCGACACTCCTCCCAGACTGCCACCAATGCTGCGCTGGCGGAGTAGGGTGTGGCGGCGAGGTAGAGCACCAAGGGCTCCTGAGGGCGTGGAGCCACCATCACCGAAGGGCTGGTCAGGTACTTCTTGAGATCTTGGAACGCTTCATCAGCCTCTTGAGTCCATTCGAATGGACCCTTCTTCTTCATCAGCTTGAAGAAGGGCAGGCATGTTCCCCTAGCTTGGAGATGAAGCGCCCTAACGCGGTTACTCGCCCGGTGAGCTTCTGCATTTCCCTGAGGGTTTGCGGCGGGCTCATGTCTTCGATTGCCTTGACCTTCTCTGGGTTGGCCTGGATACCTCTGTGGGACACAAGGAAGCCCAAAAGCTTGCTAGAAGGAACACCGAAAACGCACTTCTCCGGGTTGAGCCGCAGGTCCACTTCATGGAGGCTCACGAAGGTTTCTTCCAGGTCCTGTATCACGGTCTTGGCCTCCCGAGACTTCACCATGATGTCATTGACATAGGCTTCGGTGTTTCTCCCGAGCTGCCGGCCCAAGGCGATATGCATCAGTCGCTGAAAGGTTGCGCCTGCGTTGTGTAATCCGAACGACATGCATGTGTAGCAGTACACCCCGCACAGGGTCAGGAAGGTCGTTTTTTCCACATCTTCTACCGCCATTTTGATTTCGTGGTAGCTAGAGAAGGCATCCAGAAAGCACAACAGGTCACACTCAGCGGTGGAGTCGATGATTCGGTCGATGCGGGGGAGCGGGAACGGATCTTGAGGGCATGCCTTGTTGAGGTTGGTGAAGTCGACGCACATGCGCTCCTTTGCACCCTTCTTCGCCACAACAACAGGGTTTGCCAGCCATTCCGGGTAGCGAACCTCGCGAATGACTCCTGCGGCTTCTAGCTTGCGGGTTTCTTGGATGATGAAGGCCTGCTTCTCGGTGGACTGCCGCCTTGCCTTCTGCTTCACGGGGCGCACATTGGGGCACATGTTGAGGTGGTGCTCGATCACCTGCCTTGGGACCCCCGCTAGCTGCTTGGGTTCCCATGCGAAAACCTCTGTGTTCGTGCACAAGAACTTCACCAGAGCCTCCTCTTGTTCGGGGTCGAGATTGGTGCCTATGGTGAAGGTGGCGCCGGAAGATCCATCCTCATAGACTGGTAGCTGCTTAGTCTCCGCCTTGCCTTGGGTAAACAGCTGCTTCTTCTTGGTTGGCGCAGCCCCCTTGGCCTTCTGGGTGTCGGCGCTGGTGGGCTGCACCACTGCAGCCGCCCTGAAGGCGAGCTTGAGTGCCTTCAGAGCATCCTTTGTATCTCCAGCTATGGTGAGGACACCGCTGCTTTTGGGCATCTTCATGAGGTTGTAGGTTGGATGAGCTGCTGCCATGAACTGGGCCAAGGCTGGGTAGCCGAGGATGGCGTTGTATGGGAGGCCGATGGGGGCGATGTCAAAGTCGACCAGCTCCGTGCGGAAGTTGTCGTGGGTGCCAAAGGTCACTGGGAGGCGGATCTGCCCCAGGGAGCCGGTGGAACCGCCTTTGATGCCCGAGAAGGACTTGCTGGGTCGGAGTCGCTCCAGGGGCACCTGGAGGAGGCTGAAGGCCTCCATCGAGAGCACATTGAGGCCGGCACCACCATCGATGAGGGTCCTGGTGACGGCCACCTGGCAGATGGTGGGAGTGCACAACATCGGGAGCGCACCCGAGCAGGCGGTGTTGGCAGGGTGATCGTCCAAGCTGAAGGTCAAGTCGGCCTTGGGTGCCACCCGACCCGGAGGGGCTTCATGGCGCATGAGGGTGGCGGTGATCTGGCGGATGAACGGCTTCATGTGGCGGCTCGAGGGCGGCGCTTGCGAGCAGCCTAGGAGAGCTGCAACGACCGGGGGCGCCAGCGCAGCATAATGGGCGAGGAAAAGGTCACGCAACCCCTCCCAGGAGGCCACCGAAGCCATTGGCAGGTGGAGCAGCCACATGCGCGGAATGTCAGTGAGGGCCATGGGAAGCTAGTTAGCCATGACCTTGTTGTCGCCCCCGTCCTTGAGGACGGCCTCCTCATACACTAGCAGGAAAGCTAGCGGATCCGTCGCGCCGTCGTAGCAAGGCGACATCTTAGGCTTGAACTTGTTCGGCCACCGCACCTGTCGCAAGGCGGGGGCCAAGGCTCGGAGCCCCCTAGCCTCAGTGCTGGTGTCGGCAGCCGGAGCGGGCAGCGGGTTGTCCTCCATGAGGGTGAAGTGTGGTGTTGGTGGAGAGCGGGTCGGCGGAAGGGAGAGCTCCGGTGCACCCCTACCTGGTGCGCCAAATGTCGGATATCGGGTTCCGGCAAAGCCCTTAAGGTTCAAACTCTGGGGTGTGCATGAAGATCTTGCCCCTACCGATCCACATCCCAATGCCTCGCTACGAATCTAAGCTACACGATGAACAACACAGGGGACGCAATATTTATACTGGTTCAGGCCACCATTGTGGTGTAATACCCTACTCTAGTGTGTGGTGTGTGGATTGCCTCTTGGGCTGATGAGGAATAGTACATGGGAAGAACAGCCTCGCGAGGGGAGGAGTTCTTGCGCTGGTGTGGGTGGTTCTGGCTAAGGTTCGATTGGTCGATCCCCTGCCATCAGAGTGGCTAGCCCTATATAGAGGCCTTGGTCCTCTTCCCAAATATTGAGTGGGAAGGGAGCCAACAACGGCCATTTTGAAGGGAAACATCTAGTACAACTATCTTGACTAAAGTTGGTCTTCGGCTGCCAAAGGCACTGGCGATGACGCCATCTTGGGCTCCATGTTGACCTTCGTCCTGCCGCTCTGCTGATCTTGGTCTCGTTGCACCGAAATGGTAACCTTTGCTTGATGCCTCGGTACTCCGCGCCAGCGCTTGCCTCCCATTTGCACCAAAGACGGAAAAAGGACACTGGACAGGCCGGCGCCCGCCTGGTCTCGATCATCATGGCTTACGTCACACGCACCTCGCGAGGTACCCCTTCCTTGATCTCTCTGCCTCCTCACGAGCTTGCTTCGTGAGGTCGCTCCTGCGGAAGCCTTGCATCGTCCGCCTCGCGAGGCTTGGCCCCTCGCGAGGGTCTTGAGCTTGAGTCGACGAAGATGGGATGTGTTGGGCCACTCCTTGAGCCACGCCGCAGGCCGCAGGCAGGCAAGTCTGAGGACCCCTGTTCCCAGAATGCCGACAAGTGTAATTTTCTCGTTTCAAATTAAGCCATATTAATCGGAAAGGACGCAGTATGGACTAGTACTGCTTTGATGTGTCCTGTCAACTCGCCGAACGAGGAGAAGCTTGCTTACTACGCCTCTCCTTCCCCCACGTGCGCGGTGGTTAGCAGGACGAGGACAGGGTTTTGACCACAGCGCCCTCTCCCTCTCCCTCTCCCTCGCCATCGCCCTCGCCCTCGCGGTGGACATGCAACAGTTCAATCGGTGTCAGATTGCCAGAAGCATATTGTACTACAGTATCATCATTGTTGGACCTTCCGAAGAGGCGAAGAGCCAAGTGCAAGGTTCACACGAGTATGAACTGTTGAACCTCCCGAAGAGGCAAAGAGCCAAGAGCAAGGTTTTATGGGATTTGTCGTCCTAGTAGGAGTGTACTACAACTATAGTGAACGATGCTACTGTATGATGCCGCCACGTCACCTATATCCAAAGCTGTGCCACCTTTTTTTCTCAAAGAGCGTGGTGGAGCCCGTGCAACAACCACACAAGTTGCACGTACACATAACACATACTAGTAATAAATTCTAAAGGACAAATGCCAGTATGCCACACAAGTTCATCTCCAATTCATGTGATAAATTTGTGCACGACTAGTCTACATATATTCACAGCGCTACCGTTCACAATTATCGTACTCCACTTACACGTTATAGATGGGCTACATGTCCTCCTGGGCAGACAACTAGTGACCAACAGAAGGTCATGGAATCCATGACCTTCTGTTTTGGTCGTAAACGTCTTCGACCTTCTCACAGAGAAGGTCGTTAATTTCAGTTTACGACTGCCAGCTTTTGACCTTCTGTTTTTGGTCACAAAAAGGTCGCAAATTAAAAACAATGACCTTTCAGTGACCAATAGTCAAGGTCATAAGTTGACATATTTCTTGTAGTGACTATCAGCGCCAACCTTGATGACAAATAGGAAAGCACGCCCATTGCCTTCCTGTGGGCGAATATCGGTGTGTTTGGCTGGCAACCATCTGATATCCCCGGTGTTCCCAAGGAGGTAATCGAGCACCACCTTGTTGTCTTCCCACACGCCCGACCTGTCAAGCAGAAAGTTTAGAAGCAGGGCTTAGAGAGGCAGCAGTTTATTATGGAAGAGATAAAGAAACTTGAGGCAGCTGGTCTGGTCAGAGGAGTACTACATCCCACATGGTTGGCAAATCCAGTGGTAGTCCGGAAGGCTAACGGGAAGTGGAGGCTTTGCATAGATTTCATAGATCTCAACAAAGCTTGCTCGAAGGACCCATTTCGCTTGTAGCGCATCGATCAGATTGTGGATTCCAGTTTAGGCTGCGATTTGCTCTCCTTTCTGGATGCATATTCTGGGTATCACCAAATCTTCATGTCCAAGGAAGACGAAGAGAAGACAGTGTTCATCACTCCATGTGGTACGTACTATTTTATCCACATGCCATTTGGATTAAAGACTGTCGGATCCACTTTTACAAGGGCGGTCTAGATTGGTTTCGAGCCACAGCTGCACAGAAACATTGAAGCTTATATGGATGATATTGTGGTCAAGACCAAGGATAGAGCCACCCTTATTCAGGATTTGGAGGAGACATTTGCTAATCTGTGCAAAATCAACTTGAAGCTCAACCTGGAGAAGTGTCTGTTTGGCATTCCCTCCGGCAAGCTGCTTGGGTTCTTTGTGTCCCATCGGGGGACCAAAGCCAACCCTGACAAGATTAAAGCTATCGAGTAGATCCAAGAGCCAAGGATAGTCAAGGATGTGAGGCATTTGATAGGGTGTGTTACCGTCTAAGCAGATTCATCTCCAAGTCTGCAGAGCGCGCCCTGTCGTTCTTCAAAATTTTGAAAAAGGCAGGGCCCATGAAGTGGGGTCCGAAAGTAGATGCAGCTTTGCAAGAGTTGAAGGCCTACTTGTCCTCTGTGCCTACCTTGGTTGCTCCCAAACCACAAGAACCGTTGCTACTGTACTTAGCGGCAACCAACCAAGTGTTTAGCGCAGCCTTGGTGGCACAGCGAGAAGTGGACAAAGCAGAGAGTGAGCTAGGACCAATAGAGCTAGAGAAGGATCAAGATAGTAATGGGCATGGCAGTGAGAGTAACCCCAAGGAAACGGCAAGGAAGAAAGTGGTGCAGCGCCAGGTGTACTTTGTCAGCTCCTTATTACAGGGGGCTAGATCGAGGTACTCTGGCGTGCAAAAGTTGATCTCTGGTCTCACCATGTCCTTAAGGAAACTGCACCACTACTTCCAAGCCCACGAGATCACGGTTGTCACTCGTTTCCCGCTGCAAAGGATACTCTGAAATCCTGAGGCTACCGGCAGAATAGTGTAGTGGGCTTTGGAGTTATCCAGTTTTGGTTTGAAATTTGAGAGCACGTAGACTATCCAGAGCAGGGCATTGGAAGAGTTTATTGTAGAATGGACGCCAACCCTTGATGAGGAAGTACCAGAGACCGCCATCCTGGCAAGGAATCGCCCCAAGAATGGATTATGTATTTCTATGGTGCCTTTTCCCTACAAGGTGCAGGGGCTGGCGTGCTTCTTGTCACCCCCTCTGGGGAGCGCTTGAAGTATGTCGTCCAGATGTATTTTTCCCGGGAAGAGGCAACCAACAATACAGCAGAGTATGAAGGGCTCCTTGCCGGGCTCAGGATTGCTGCAGAATTGGGAATTAAGAAACTGATCATTCGAGGAGATTCACAGCTCATGGTGCGACAAGTCAACAAGGATTATAAAAGCCCATTGATGGAGGCATACATTGAGGAAGTGAGAAGATTGGAGGAACGCTTTGACGGATTACAAACAGAGCATGTACCCCATGCAGAAAACAGCATAGCTGATCATCTGTCAAAGTGTGTTGTGCACAAGCTTCCTTGGAACCAGGAACTTTTGTTCTCCATCTTACACAACCCTCCGTATCCCTAGCAACAATGGCCAGGAAAAGGAAAAAGTTGGACTCCGATAAGCCTCTCTCGATAGAGCCGTCAGCTCCTGGCAGAGACCTTGCCGGAAACAACTCCTCCCCTCCTACCGGACCGCGCCCTATAGCCGGGTCCATGGTCCCCAAGAATGAGGAATGTGCCCCCGCAATAGAGGAGGTGCCGCCAGTCCTCATTATCGAGCCCCAGGCTCCAACTTGGGCAAGGCACATAGTCCACTTCCTCCAAACCGGAGAGCTTCCTGGCGACCAAGATGAGGCTGAAAGAGTAGCCCGGAGGGCCAGTATGTATCAGTTTGTCGATGACACACTGTATAGAAGGAGGCACAATGATGTGAAATTGAAGTGCATCTACCGGGAAGAAGGAAAGGAACTGTTGGCTGAAATACACAAAGGCATGTGCGGCTCCCACATTGGATCAAGGGCATTAGTTGGGAAAACATTCCGGCAAGGATTCTATTGGCCCATAGCCCTCCAAGATGCGGTCGAGCTAGTTACCAAATGTGAAGCCTGCCAGTTCCATGCCAAGAATATCCACCTGCCTGCCCAAGCTCTTTGGACAACCCTCTATCATGGGCATTTTCGGTCTGGGGGCTCGATATCCTCGGCCCCTTCCCCCGAGCAATTGGGGGCTTTGAATTCTTGTTCGTTGCTATCGACAAGTTTACAAAGTGGGCGGAAGTGACTGTCGTGAGAAAGGTGAATGCTCAGTCAACTATCAAGTTCTTGAAAGAATTGGTGTGCCTCTTTGGAGTCCATGCAAGGTTCATTACCGACAACGGCACACAGTTCACGAGCCGCGCCTTCAAGCAATATGTTCATGCCCTCGGATGAAAAATCTCATTTTCCTCTATTGCACATCCTAGGAGCAATGGATAAGCTGAGAGGGTAAACATTGAAGTGCTGCGAGGAATCAAGACAAGAACCTTTGATACGCTGCAGAAGCATGGCAGGCGGTGGATCAATGAGCTGCCAGTAGTTCTATGGTCCCTCAGAACGACACCAAATCGAGCTACCGGGCAGACTCCCTTCTCCTTAGTCTATGGGGCAGAAGCAGTTATCCCCACGGAACTCATTTACGGGTCGCCTCGAGTGCTTGCCTACGATGAAGTAGCGCAAGTTCAGCACCAGTGTGACAACGTTGTCGTACTCGAGGAGAACCGTCTCCGGGCTGCTATGTGTGTTGCATGCTATTAGCAAGCACTGTATCACTATCATAGCCGCAGGGTTCATGCCCAGTGTTTTGAGGAAGGCGACCTTGTCCTTAGGCGCGTTTAGTTCACCAAGGGTACAAGCAAGTTGACGTTGAAGTGGGAAGGCCCTTACCGGGTAGTACAAGTCACTAGACCTAGGGCAGTTCGTCTGGAGACCGGAGATGGCATTAAATTGCAAAACTCATGGAATATTGAGCATCTCCACAAGTCCTACCCGTAAGGCGCGGCTGTCGGGCCCTGCCCGGCAGCCACCCTTTTGTAGAGGCCTTGTCTCAGTTGCATGTAACCCCTTGTACAAATCCAGGGCGATGACCCTGAGCAAGAGAGAAATATCAA